>NW_026117482.1:0-10127 GCF_001640805.2 Lates calcarifer
TTGGGGATAAACTAATTTCTTGGTTGAAATTGTTGTATGGAAATGCTAAAGGGAGAATAAAAGTAAATGGTACATTGACTGATGTTTTTAATCTAGGGAGGTCCATCAGACAAGGATGTCCCCTGTCTGCAATCCTCTATAGTATCTCTGCGCCACTAGCTATTTTTGTTAGCAGGATAGGAGGATCTTAGGTATTGACATGCCGTTTGGGAAAAATAGTATGATTTATCAGTTTGCGGATGATACGAGCTTCACTGTTAAAAATTTAAAGAGCATTGAATATGTGATGGAGGACCTGGAGATTTATGGGGAGGCATCGGGTGCTAAAATAAACGTGGGAAAAAACTGAAATCATGTTCTTTGGGAAGCGGGAAATAAACAGACGGAATCCCATTTAAGATCAGGGATGATTTTATTAGAATTTAGGGATAAATATAGGATTGAAGGAAGAGAAAGCAAGGGATGAAACTTGGGGGGGTGCTAAATAAAATCAGGAATACGCTTAATTTCTGGAAATTAAGACAATTGAAATTGAGGGGTAAAGTAATTGTGGTGAATGCATTGTTAATGTCTAAAATAAACTATGTTCTGGGAGTGTTGGATATGCCGGGGTGGGTGTTAAAGGAGCTGAAAAATACAGTGAATAATTTCATTTGGGGAGGGAAGAATATAAGGATATCAATGAAGACACTGATAGGATGTAAGGATAGAGGAGGGTTGAATTTAGTAGATTTAGTTTTGAAGAAAAATGCAATGAGGATTAAAACGGTTCAGAAGTTCTTTATATGGTGAGCGGGAGTATGGGTGGAAGATGTATTTTAAGCAATTCTTACAACAGGGGGGGTGTGGTGATGATGGAATTTTTATGAGCCTAAAGAAAGGTAGCGATAATAAAATACCGTTGTTTTATCAGGAAGTGTTCAGTGCATGCGGAGTTCTTAAAAGAAAGAGTATTTTATGAGTGTACAGAAATCAATCAAGTTTTTAAGCAACCAATTTTCTTAAACCCCAGGATAACGAATAATGCAAGGATGATGGACAATGCTCTATTCATCCTGGCCGGTGTGAGGCAAATAAAGGATATAGCCTATGAGTATGTGCCTGGTTTTTTACCTGAGAGGGCAATTTTTGACTCGATCTTAGAATGTGATGAAGATGCAAGGATGACAACGGTGCAAAATGTGTATGGGAAAATTAAAGCGAGTTTGCCAGTGAATTGGGTGAATTTAATAAGGAAACAATCTGTACAACGGGGTGAGTGTGCCATGCCAGTCCTATTTGTGGATTATGCTGGGTTAGGAAACTGTTCAAAGAGGTCAAAATGAAAAAATATATATGATGCTATTAGAAGGAGAATTCAAAATACCAGAGGGTGAAAGAGTGTGGAAAATGTATTTGCCAGAATTAAATGTGGTGGAAATGTGGAAGAATGTGTGTGTAAAGTTTAAAACTGCAGAATGTGCTGATCTAGATTTTAAAATGAGGCATAATAGAGTTTTTACTGTAGTGATTCACCAGTTCAATAAGAATGTCAGAAGAGAGTGTGATTTGTGTGTGTGCGTGACCAGAAACCCTATTTCATTTATTTTGGGAATGTGTAGAGGTGGAGGGTTTTCACAAGAAAGTCAAGGAGTGGGTGAGGGTGAATTGGAGGGAGGGAATTTTAGAGGGAGGGAGTGGAGGAAGATCTTTTTGTTGGGGATAAATGAAAAGGTAAAGAGTGGGAAAGTAAATTTATTGAATGTGATGTTAAGTATAGCAAGGTATGCGATATGGTGTAGAAGAAATTTCATGCATTTTGAAGGGAAGAGGATGGGGGTGTGGGAGGTGTTTGTAGCTCAGGTGAGAAAATATGTTTACATGATGTTTTTTATTTGGAGAGAGAGGTTTTTGTGGACTGGTTTGTTGATGAAAGTGATGTGGTAAATCTGGATGAGGGTGGGAATGTGAGATTAAAGTTTTAGTTTTAATTATTATTGATGTAAAGTGGTTGAGGGGGATTTTTTTGTGCTAATCTGTTATTTGCTTTAAAGGTCCCTTGGGCTGAATATGTACAGAACATGTATAAAGTGCTTGTATGATTGTTCTTTGTAAATGATTGTATACTTTTGATAAATAAAAAAAAAAAAAAAAAAAAAGCGCGCCCGATCTCGTCTGATCTCGGAAGCTAAGCAGGGTGGGGCCTGGTTAGTACTTGGATGGGAGACCGCCTGGGAATACCAGGTGCCGTAAGCTTTTGTCCCATCTTCCTGCCTATCTTACAGCAGGAATGCCGCTTCCTCTGTAGTTGAGACAGGGCACGCCAAAACTACTTTTATTTTGCAGCCTGTATTTCACGCTCTGTTTTGCACTTCTGTTTTATGTCACGTCGCTTTCGGCAGTCGGGTATTAGGCGCTGGAAAGTCACCTCTGTAAAGTCTGCACTGCTGCCGAATGAATGAGCGCAGTCTGGGTTTTGGGCACAATGACCCAATACGTCGTCCACAAGGACGTGTGGCTCACCGATGTACGTTTTGAGCAATTTCGGACAAAAATGGACTTGGAACAGAGCCAAATGTTTGATCAGGCCATACGGAAAATTCTTGTTGGGTGGAGTAGTTATTTCTTAGTTTTGCTGTTGACTGTTAGAGAAAATCCCCATTATTGTTGATTGCTATGTGAAATACAGATCTGCCAGTGTTATTTTGGCCGTATAAAGGGTCTGTCTTCAGCAGCCGCTGTGGCTTACGGCCACACCACCCTGAGCGCGCCGATCTCGTCTGATCTCGGAAGCTAAGCAGGGTCGGGCCTGGTTAGTACTTGGATGGGAGACCGCCTGGGAATACCAGGTGCCGTAAGCTTTTTGTCCCATCTTTTCCTGCCTATCTTACAGCAGCAGAATGCCGCTTCCTCTGTAGTTGAGACAGGGCACGCCCAAACTACTTTTATTTTGCAGCCTGTATTTCACGCTCTGTTTTGCACTTCTGTTTTATGTCACGTCGCTTTCGGCAATCGGGTATTAGGCGCTGGAAAGTCACCTCTGTAAAGTCTGCACTGCTGCCGAATGAATGAGCGCAGTCTGGGTTTTGGGCACAATGACCCAATACGTCGTCACAAGGACGTGTGGCTCACCGATGTACGTTTTGAGCAATTTCGGACGAAAATGGACTTGGAAACAGAGCCAAATGTTTGATCAGGCCATACGGAAAATTCTTGTTGGGTGGAGTAGTTATTTCTTAGTTTTGCTGTTGACTGTTAGAGAAAATCCCCATTATTGTTGATTGCTATGTGAAATAACAGATCTGCCAGTGTTATTTTGGCACGTATAAAGGGTCTGTCTTCAGCAGCCGCTGTGGCTTACGGCCACACCACCCTGAGCGCGCCTACAGGTGAAGCAGTGCAGTGTGGGAGCTTGTGAAAATAGCTTGTGAGGTTTTTTGGTTTTTTTGGTTTAATAGAACTATATCTGGCTTTTTGCTTTTTTTTCTTTTTTTACTGAGAGTGTCATCCCCAGACAGCGGCTGCTGTTTGGGGAATTTCCCCTTTAAGTTTCGTTTTTACGGCATGACGATGGAGAAGAGACCGGAGAGAGAGACGAGACATGTGGACGGTGGAGACAAAGGAGGAAGAATCTATGAGAGACAGCTGACTTTATTAGCAGAGATCGATGGGGAGGACAATATAACAATGATGGAGCTGCTGAGAAAAGTAAAAGAAGAGTGTGGTGAAGTAATCGGCTGTAGATTCAAGTCACTGAAGTCTTATGAATTAACAATGAAGGACGCACGAGGAAAAGAAAAGCTGATGGATGGACTTAAGATTAAAGACAGCCGGATAATGGGAAAGGAGCTAGGAAACGACGAGTTGGTCGTTTCTTTTATTAATTTGCCGACGTATATTGAAGACGAGGAGATTTTGGAGAAACTGAAAGAGTGGGGAGTGAAGGCGATCTCCCCGATTAAGCGGCGGATGTGGCCGGGAACATCAATTGCCGATGGGACAAGATTTATGAAAGTGAAATTCACTGAGACTGTTAAATCACTGCCGTACTCAACAAAGTTTGAGACAGTTGGGGGTTCTGAACATTTCAGGGTCATTCATGATCGGCAAATAAAAGTGTGCTGACTCTGCATCCGACCGGGGCATGTAGTGAGAGACTGCCCGACGTTTAAATGTTTCAAATGTGGGAACCAAGGACACTATGCCCGAGAATGTGTGGTGACGGAGAGATGCCAGGATTGCAGAGAGAAAGTGACTCTGTGTATATGTGGGGCATCGGCTGCTTTCAGAGGAGAGATTCCCTACTCTGACATCTCGTCTAGCAGAGGGGACCTGGTGGAGGAGGTGGAAGATCCGACGGGGAGAGGGAGGAGGAGTTGGCGGAGGCGGCGGATGAGCTGACGGAAGAGAGGGAGGAGGTGGAGATCGGTGGCGGGCGAATCTGGTCGCTGGAAGCGGAGGAGTTGGACAGCAGTCTCGAAGATGCTGGCTCGAGGATAACTGCGGTCAGCGAGGACGCAGGAGATGAGAGAGATCGATTAGGTGAGAAAACTGGAGGAGGAGGGCGTGTGTTGTAGACGAGAGAGACGGCCATGTGCGCTCTTCTCAGCTGAGCGCAGGCAGTACGGAGACGGACGTGAATCTGAGAAGTAGCGGAGAAGAGATGGATATCAGTGAGGACATGATAAGGCAATTGAAAAGGAAGAAGAAAGGGAAAGAGAAGATGAACGTGAAAAAATGAAAGGTATGAATGAAGCTCTGCAGTTATTTCTTTTTTTGTTGTTTCTTTGCATTATGAGCGCTCCAATTAAAATCTCTTCATTTAACTGTAACGGACTTAGAGACATTCGGAAAGCAGAGCAGGTTTTTGCTGGGCTAGACTCAGACATTTTATGTTTACAAGAAACTCATTGGAGCGATGAGCTTATGGACAGAATGAAGGTGATGTGGAGGGGGATCTCTTTGTGAATCATGGGGGGCAGAGGGAATGTGGAGTGGCAATTTTGACCAAAGAAGGAATTGTGGACAATGTTAAACAAATATTTAAGGATACTAAGGGCAGATTATTAGTTATTGAATTTGAACTGCAAAGTCTTCTGTTTCGTTTGGTAAATGTCTATGCACCTAATATTGAAACAGAGAGAAAAACGTTTTTTGGGAAAATGAAGGGTTTAGTTAAAGGGAACTGTATTTTAGTTGGTGATTTTAATGTATGGTGTACGAGGCTTGATGCATGTAATGTTGCAATATTCAAGAACGATGCATCGAGAACAGTACTTAATAACATCCTGCTGACTGATGATTTGGTTGACGTATGGAGAGAGGATAATCCATATAAAAGAAAATTTTCCAGAAGGCAAATGGTGTTGGGCAGCTTGAAACAAAGTAGGATTGATTTATGTTTAGTTAAAAGAAATGTTGTAAGTTTGGTAGGAAGGATAAGTTATAAGTTTATAGGTTTAAGTGATCATGCCGCCGTGTCCTTTCTCTTGGGTGAAAAAAAGGGGTGGGAAGGGAGGTGGATTATGGTGTTTAAATGCTTCTCTGTTGGAGGAGCCGAAATATAAAAAATGTATTACCGATTGTATAAAGTTTGAAAAAGGAAGTCCGCTGTACGAGGGGAACATCTGTGACTGGTGGGAAATGGTTAAAACTAAATTAAAGAAAATAAGTATCAGATATGCTAAGAGGAGGAGTTTTAGGAAGAAACAAAAGGAGAAAGAGATGACTGATAACTTAGAGAGAGAGGAAGAGAGATTAGAGAGAGATCCAAATTTAGATAGGTCTAAACTGTTGCAACTGCAAAGCGAATTGGAAAATTTGGAAAAAGAAAAATGCATGGGAGCAATTATAAGGAGCAAGGCTAAGTATGTGGTGGAGGGGAGAGAAATCTACAAAGTTTTTTCTAAACCTGGAGAAAAAGAAACAAAGGGGAAATTTTATTGCTGAATTGGAAAATGAAAAAGGTGAGAAAATAAGTGACCTGGTGGGTATTCTTGAGGAGGTTCAAAAGTTTTATATGAAGTTATTTGATAAAGAAAGTATTAATGAAGAATGTGTAGATAGATTGTTGAGTGCTGTAGATGTTCAACTGTCTGATGATGATAAACAGATCTGTGATGCTGACATTACAGTAGAAGAAATAAAAGTGGCGATTGATCAAGCAAAAAAATACAAAAGCCCAGGATCAGACGGGTTAACAAATGAATTCTATAAAACCTTTGCGGATAGTTTGGTGCCAATATTGGCGAAACTATATGGGCATATGGAGGAAAGGAAGGTGGTGCAGAGTCCATAACGAAAGGCATAATCACAATTTTATATAAGAACAAGGGAAATGCACACAAACTGGAGAACTACAGACCACTAAGTTTATTAAATGGGTTATAAAATATTGGCTAAAGTCTTTGCCAACAGAATTAAGAGGGTGGTAGGAAGTATTATCTCAAATACACAAGGATACAGCATACCGGAGAAGAGACATAACAGATACTATTTGTTCTGTTAGGGATGTGGTGGGGCATATGAATAAAGAAAGATGAGGGGGGAGTTCTTTTAAGTGTGGATTTAAATAAAGCCTTTGACAGAGTGGAACATGACTACTTATGGCAAACAATGTATAAATTTGGGTTCGGTGAAAGACTGGTGTCATGGTTAAAACTGCTCTATGATAATGCAAAAAGTTGCGTCAAAGTGAATGGGGTGCTTACAGAAGTATTTGCTTTGAGGAGATCTATAAGACAGGGGTGCCCTCTGTCTGCTATACTGTATAGTATTTCCGCGGAGCCGTTTGCGGCCTTTGTTAAGAAAGATACAAGAATAAGCAGTGTCGATATTCCTTTTGGTAAAAAAGTTTAATATATCAGTATGCGGATGATACAAGTATTACTGTAAAAGATTTGGAGAGTGTGAATTATGTGTTGGAAGATTTAAGACTGTATGAGAAGGCATCGGGAGCTAAGATTAATGTAGAAAAGTCGGAAATAATGTTCTTTGGTAAAGTAAATAAAGAGAAGGTTGGGGTGCCGTTTAAAGTTAGGGATGATTTTATAAAGATTTTAGGAATAAATATAGGAACTAAGGAAAAGGAAGCCAGGGATGAGACCTGGACAGGTGTTTTGAATAAGATCAAAAATACATTAAATTACTGGAAGCTAAGACAGCTAAAATTGAAGGGCAAGGTGATAGTGGTAAATACTTTGTTATTGTCAAAAAATAAATTATGTTTTAGGTGTTTTAGATTTGCCGGATTGGGTTTTTAAAGATTTGAATAACATGATAAGCAACTTTATATGGGGAGGGAAAAATGTAAGAATTGCTATGAAAACACTGATTGGTAAGGTGAAGAGCGGTGGGCTAAATCTGCTAGATATAAAAGCAAAAAAAAGTGCAATAAGAATCAAAATGGTACAGAAATTCTTGTATGGGGAAATAGAGTATGGTTGGAAAGTGTTTTTTAAGCAGTTTTTATTTGATAGTGGAGGATGCGGGCAGGCGGGGATCTTTATGTGTTTAACAAAGGGATGTGTGGGATAAATTGCCATTGTTTTATAAGGAGGTGTTTGATTGGGCGGGGTTCTTACAGAAAAAAGTGGTGTATGATTGTAAGGATATGAATCAAGTTATTCAGCAGCCTATATTTCTCAATCCCAAAGTAATCGACAAGGGGACCATGTTGCAAAATGAAAAGTTTGTTCTGGCTGGGATAAGACAGTTTAAAGACATTGCATATGAGTATGTACCGGGCTTATTACCAGCGAGAGCCATATATGATTGTGTAATGGAGTGGGATGAGGATGTTAAAAGGGCTGCTGTGGACAATATGTATGATAAAATCAAAAAGAAGCATGCCTGTTAACTGGATGAAAATCATTGACAAGCAAACAGTTAGGCTAGAAAGGTGCAACATGCCTGATTCTTTGTCAATTGTGGCGGGATGAGGAAGAATTTTAATGGTATAAAGCTGAAGGTGATTTATGAGGCAATGTTTGGAGAAGGAATTTAAAACACCTGCGCGGAGGAAATGTGGAGGATATATATGTCGGACATGGATGTTAAAAAAATATGGGTAAATTTAAATGTGAGATATAATAGTCCAGAATGTGAAGATCTGGATTTTAAAATCAGACACAATAGAATATATACTAATGTGGTCCTGCATCAAGTGAATAAGGAGGTAAAAAGGGAGTGTGATGTTTGTGGTTTGGAACCTGAAAATTTGTTGCACTTGTTTTTTAAATGTATAGAGGTGAGAGAATTTCACAAAAAATTAGAGGTATGGGTGAGAAAGAATTGGAAGATGGGGATTTTGGATGGGAGGGATTGGAGGTGCATCTTTTTGTTTGGGCTGGAAAAAAAGAAGAGTGGTTTTAAAACAAATCTAGTTAACATAATGTTAAGTTTAGCGAGATATGCAATTTGGTGTCGAAGGAATTATGCACATTTGAAAAAAAGAAACTGGATGCATGGAAGTTGTTTGTAGTACATGTTAGGAGATATGTGCTTATGATGGCTAATTATTTGGATGAGGATATATTTAAAGAGTGGTTTATAGATGAAAGTATGGTGATTGGGAAGGATGATACTGGAAAGTTGGTGATGTCTTTTTAGGATTCTTTTTGGTTGTATATGTTGCTTTTTATTGTTTTTATGTTCTGACTTTGTGCTTTTTGTCTTTGTTATTATTTGTGGATTTAGTTGTTGTATATACACCTGCGTATATGTCTTGTGTACTTTATTTTTGGGGTTTTTGGGAAGTGTATGTTGATTTGAGCAAAGTGTGTGTATATGTGTATATGTGATAAACTTTTGATAAAAAAAAAAAAAAAAAAAAAAGCGCGCCCGATCTCGTCTGATAGCTAAGCAGGGTCGGGCCTGGTTAGTACTTGGATGGGAGACCGCCTGGGAATACCAGGTGCCGTAAGCTTTTTGTCCCCATCTTTTCCTGCCTATCTTACAGCAGCAGAATGCCGCTTCCTCTGTAGTTGAGACAGGGCACGCCCAAACTACTTTTATTTTGCAGCCTGTATTTCACGCTCTGTTTTGCACTTCTGTTTTATGTCACGTCGCTTTCGGCAATCGGGTATTAGGCGCTGGAAAGTCACCTCTGTAAAGTCTGCACTGCTGCCGAATGAATGAGCGCAGTCTGGGTTTTGGGCACAATGACCCAATACGTCGTCCACAAGGACGTGGCTCACCGATGTACGTTTTGAGCAATTTCGGACGAAAATGGACTTGGAACAGAGCCAAATGTTTGATCAGGCCATACGGAAAATTCTTGTTGGGTGGAGTAGTTATTTCTTAGTTTTGCTGTTGACTGTTAGAGAAATCCCCATTATTGTTGATTGCTATGTGAAATAACAGATCTGCCAGTGTTATTTTGGCACGTATAAAGGGTCTGTCTTCAGCAGCCGCTGTGGCTTACGGCCACACCACCCTGAGCGCGCCCGATCTCGTCTGATCTCGGAAGCTAAGCAGGGTCGGGCCTGGTTAGTACTTGGATGGGAGACCGCCTGGGAATACCAGGTGCCGTAAGCTTTTTGTCCCCATCTTTTCTGCCTATCTTACAGCAGCAGAATGCCGCTTCCTCTGTAGTTGAGACAGGGGCCCCAAAACTACTTTTATTTTGCAGCCTGTATTTCACGCTCTGTTTTGCACTTCTGTTTTATGTCACGTCGCTTTCGGCAATCGGGTATTAGGCGCTGGAAAGTCACCTCTGTAAAGTCTGCACTGCTGCCGAATGAATGAGCGCAGTCTGGGTTTTTTGGGCACAATGACCCAATACGTCGTCCACAAGGACGTGTGGCTCACCGATGTACGTTTTGAGCAATTTCGGACGAAAATGGACTTGGAACAGAGCCAAATGTTTGATCAGGCCATACGGAAAATTCTTGTTGGGTGGAGTAGTTATTTCTTAGTTTTGCTGTTGACTGTTAGAGAAAATCCCCATTATTGTTGATTGCTATGTGAAATAACAGATCTGCCAGTGTTATTTTGGCACGTATAAAGGGTCTGTCTTCAGCAGCCGCTGTGGCTTACGGCCACACCACCTGAGCGCGCCGATCTCGTCTGATCTCGGAAGCTAAGCAGGGTCGGGCCTGGTTAGTACTTGGATGGGAGACCGCCTGGGAATACCAGGTGCCGTAAGC
>NW_026117483.1:0-17169 GCF_001640805.2 Lates calcarifer
AGAAGGAATTGTGGACAATGTTAAACAAATATTTAAGGATACTAAGGGCAGATTATTAGTTATTGAATTTGAACTGCAAAGTCTTCTGTTTCGTTTGGTAAATGTCTATGCACCTAATATTGAAACAGAGAGAAAAACGTTTTTTGGGAAAATGAAGGGTTTAGTTAAAGGGAACTGTATTTTAGTTGGTGATTTTAATGTATGGTGTACGAGGCTTGATGCATGTAATGTTGCAATATTCAAGAACGATGCATCGAGAACAGTACTTAATAACATCCTGCTGACTGATGATTTGGTTGACGTATGGAGAGAGGATAATCCATATAAAAGAAAATTTTCCAGAAGGCAATGGTGTTGGGCAGCTTGAAACAAAGTAGGATTGATTTATGTTTAGTTAAAAGAAATGTTGTAAGTTTGGTAGGAAGGATAAGTTATAAGTTTATAGGTTTAAGTGATCATGCCGCCGTGTCCTTTCTCTTGGGTGAAAAAAGGGGTGGGAAGGGAGGTGGATTATGGTGTTTAAATGCTTCTCTGTTGGAGGAGCCGAAATATAAAAAATGTATTACCGATTGTATAAAGTTTGAAAAAGGAAGTCCGCTGTACGAGGGGAACATCTGTGACTGGTGGAAATGGTTATAAACTAAATTAAAGAAAATAAGTATCAGATATGCTAAGAGGAGGAGTTTTAGGAAGAAACAAAAGGAGAAAGAGATGACTGATAACTTAGAGAGAGAGGAAGAGAGATTAGAGAGAGATCCAAATTTAGATAGGTCTAAACTGTTGCAACTGCAAAGCGAATTGGAAAATTTGGAAAAAGAAAAATGCATGGGAGCAATTATAAGGAGCAAGGCTAAAGTATGTGGTGGAGGGGGAGAAATCTAACAAAGTTTTTTCTAAACCTGGAGAAAAAGAAACAAAGGGGAAATTTTATTGCTGAATTGGAAAATGAAAAAGGTGAGAAAATAAGTGACCTGGTGGGTATTCTTGAGGAGGTTCAAAAGTTTTATATGAAGTTATTTGATAAAGAAGTATTAATGAAGAATGTGTAGATAGATTGTTGAGTGCTGTAGATGTTCAACTGTCTGATGATGATAAACAGATCTGTGACGCTGACATTACAGTAGAAGAAATAAAAGTGGCGATTGATCAAGCAAAAAAATACAAAAGCCCAGGATCAGACGGGTTAACAAATGAATTCTATAAAACCTTTGCGGATAGTTTGGTGCCAATATTGGCGAAACTATATGGGCATATGGAGGAAAGGAAGGTGGTGGCCAGAGTCCATAACGAAAGGCATAATCACAATTTATATAAGAACAAGGGAAATGCACACAAACTGGAGAACTACAGACCACTAAGTTTATTAAATGGTGATTATAAAATATTGGCTAAAGTCTTTGCCAACAGAATTAAGAGGGTGGTAGGAAGTATTATCTCAAATACACAAGGATACAGCATACCGGAGAGAGACATAACAGATACTATTTGTTCTGTTAGGGATGTGGTGGGGCATATGAATAAAGAAGATGAGGGGGGAGTTCTTTTAAGTGTGGATTTAAATAAAGCCTTTGACAGAGTGGAACATGACTACTTATGGCAAACAATGTATAAATTTGGGTTCGGTGAAAGACTGGTGTCATGGTTAAAACTGCTCTATGATAATGCAAAAAGTTGCGTCAAAGTGAATGGGGTGCTTACAGAAGTATTTGCTTTGAGGAGATCTATAAGACAGGGGTGCCCTCTGTCTGCTATACTGTATAGTATTTCCGCGGAGCCGTTTGCGGCCTTTGTTAAGAAAGATACAAGAATAAGCAGTGTCGATATTCCTTTTGGTAAAAAAAGTTTAATATATCAGTATGCGGATGATACAAGTATTACTGTAAAAGATTTGGAGAGTGTGAATTATGTGTTGGAAGATTTAAGACTGTATGAGAAGGCATCGGGAGCTAAGATTAATGTAGAAAAGTCGGAAATAATGTTCTTTGGTAAAGTAAATAAAGAGAAGGTTGGGGTGCCGTTTAAAGTTAGGGATGATTTTATAAAGATTTTAGGAATAAATATAGGAACTAAGGAAAAGGAAGCCAGGGATGAGACCTGGACAGGTGTTTTGAATAAGATCAAAAATACATTAAATTACTGGAAGCTAAGACAGCTAAAATTGAAGGGCAAGGTGATAGTGGTAAATACTTTGTTATTGTCAAAAATAAATTATGTTTTAGGTGTTTTAGATTTGCCGGATTGGGTTTTTAAAGATTTGAATAACATGATAAGCAACTTTATATGGGGAGGGAAAAATGTAAGAATTGCTATGAAAACACTGATTGGTAAGGTGAAGAGCGGTGGGCTAAATCTGCCTAGATATAAAAGCAAAAAAAAGTGCAATAAGAATCAAAATGGTACAGAAATTCTTGTATGGGGAAATAGAGTATGGTTGGAAAGTGTTTTTTAAGCAGTTTTTATTTGATAGTGGAGGATGCGGGCAGGCGGGGATCTTTATGTGTTTAACAAAGGGATGTGTGGATAAATTGCCATTGTTTTATAAGGAGGTGTTTGGAGATTGGGCGGGGTTCTTACAGAAAAAAGTGGTGTATGATTGTAAGGATATGAATCAAGTTATTCAGCAGCCTATATTTCTCAATCCCAAAGTAATCGACAAGGGGACCATGTTGCAAAATGAAAAGTTTGTTCTGGCTGGGATAAGACAGTTTAAAGACATTGCATATGAGTATGTACCCGGGCTTATTACCAGCGAGAGCCATATATGATTGTGTAATGGAGTGGGATGAGGATGTTAAAAGGGCTGCTGTGGACAATATGTATGATAAAATCAAAAGAAGCATGCCTGTTAACTGGATGAAAATCATTGACAAGCAAACAGTTAGGCTAGAAAGGTGCAACATGCCTGAGTTCTTTGTCAATTGTGGCGGGATGAGGAAGAATTTTAATGGTATAAAGCTGAAGGTGATTTATGAGGCAATGTTGGAGAAGGAATTTAAAACACCTGCGGCGGAGGAAATGTGGAGGATATATATGTCGGACATGGATGTTAAAAAAATATGGGTAAATTTAAATGTGAGATATAATAGTCCAGAATGTGAAGATCTGGATTTTAAAATCAGACACAATAGAATATATACTAATGTGGTCCTGCATCAAGTGAATAAGGAGGTAAAAAGGGAGTGTGATGTTTGTGGTTTGGAACCTGAAAATTTGTTGCACTTGTTTTTAAAATGTATAGAGGTGAGAGAATTTCACAAAAAATTAGAGGTATGGGTGAGAAAGAATTGGAAGATGGGGATTTTGGATGGGAGGGATTGGAGGTGCATCTTTTTGTTTGGGCTGGAAAAAAAGAAGAGTGGTTTTAAAACAAATCTAGTTAACATAATGTTAAGTTTAGCGAGATATGCAATTTGGTGTCGAAGGAATTATGCACATTTTGAAAAAAAGAAACTGGATGCATGGAAGTTGTTTGTAGTACATGTTAGGAGATATGTGCTTATGATGGCTAATTATTTGGATGAGGATATATTTAAAGAGTGGTTTATAGATGAAAGTATGGTGATTGGGAAGGATGATACTGGAAAGTTGGTGATGTCTTTTTAGGATTCTTTTTGGTTGTATATGTTGCTTTTTATTGTTTTTTATGTTCTGACTTTGTGCTTTTTGTCTTTGTTATTATTTGTGGATTTAGTTGTTGTATATACACCTGCGTATATGTCTTGTGTACTTATTTTTTGGGGTTTTTGGGAAGTGTATGTTGATTTGAGCAAAGTGTGTGTATATGTGTATATGTGATAAACTTTTGATAATAAAAAAAAAAAAAAAAAAAAGCGCGCCCGATCTCGTCTGATCTCGGAAGCTAAGCAGGGTCGGGCCTGGTTAGTACTTGGATGGGAGACCGCCTGGGAATACCAGGTGCCGTAAGCTTTTTGTCCCCATCTTTTCCTGCCTATCTTACAGCAGCAGAATGCCGCTTCCTCTGTAGTTGAGACAGGGCACGCCCAAACTACTTTTATTTTGCAGCCTGTATTTCACGCTCTGTTTTGCACTTCTGTTTTATGTCACGTCGCTTTCGGCAATCGGGTATTAGGCGCTGGAAAGTCACCTCTGTAAAGTCTGCACTGCTGCCGAATGAATGAGCGCAGTCTGGGTTTTGGGCACAATGACCCAATACGTCGTCCACAAGGACCTGTGGCTCACCGATGTACGTTTTGAGCAATTTCGGACGAAAATGGACTTGGAACAGAGCCAAATGTTTGATCAGGCCATACGGAAAATTCTTGTTGGGTGGAGTAGTTATTTCTTAGTTTTGCTGTTGACTGTTAGAGAAAATCCCCATTATTGTTGATTGCTATGTGAAATAACAGATCTGCCAGTGTTATTTTGGCACGTATAAAGGGTCTGTCTTCAGCAGCCGCTGTGGCTTACGGCCACACCACCCTGAGCGCGCCCGATCTCGTCTGATCTCGGAAGCTAAGCAGGGTCCGGCCTGGTTAGTACTTGGATGGGAGACCGCCTGGGAATACCAGGTGCCGTAAGCTTTTTGTCCCCATCTTTTCCTGCCTATCTTACAGCAGCAGAATGCCACTTCCTCTGTAGTTGAGACAGGGCACGCCCAAACTACTTTTATTTTGCAGCCTGTATTTCACGCTCTGTTTTGCACTTCTGTTTTATGTCACGTCGCTTTCGGCAATCGGGTATTAGGCGCTGGAAAGTCACCTCTGTAAAGTCTGCACTGCTGCCGAATGAATGAGCGCAGTCTGGGTTTTGGGCACAATGACCCAATACGTCGTCCACAAGGACGTGTGGCTCACCGATGTACGTTTTGAGCAATTTCGGACGAAAATGGACTTGGAACAGAGCCAAATGTTTGATCAGGCCATACGGAAAATTCTTGTTGGGTGGAGTAGTTATTTCTTAGTTTTGCTGTTGACTGTTAGAGAAAATCCCCATTATTGTTGATTGCTATGTGAAATAACAGATCTGCCAGTGTTATTTTGGCACGTATAAAGGGTCTGTCTTCAGCAGCCGCTGTGGCTTACGGCCACACCACCCTGAGCAGCAGAGGGAGCAGGTTGTGTGTGAGACAAGCTGAGAGAAGTGTAAACTTTGACTTTCCTTTTTGCTTTCAAATTTCCCGAGAGAGATAGGTGGAGAAAGTATTTTGTTTTTTTTTCTAAGAGGTGAGCATATTCCCCAGACAGCGGCCGCTGTTTGGGGAAAAATCAAAGAAAAATATACGGACGGAAATCATGGCTAAGGAAAACGGAACGGCAAATGGAGGACGGCATGCGGTTGAAGGAGACAAAGAAAAAATAACTTATGAGAGGAGATTGACGGTGACGGCGGAGATAGACGGAGAAGATGAGGTGACGATGATGGAGCTGTTAAAGGCGGTGAAAGAGCAGTGCGGTGATGTGATCGGCTGCAGATTTAAGACAATGAAACTTTATGAACTAACAATGAGAAATGAAAGTGGAAAAAACAAATTGATGGACGGCTTCAAAATCAAGAACAGTCTGGTAATTGGGAAGGAAATAGGAAATGATGTGATGGTGGTTTCATTCATCAATTTACCTACATATGTGGAGGATGAAGCCATATTGGGAAAATTAAATGACTGGGGGTGAGAGCAATCTCGCCAATTAAAAGAAGGATGTGGCCGGGGACGTCAATAGCTGATGGCACGAGATTCATGAAGGTGAAATTCACCGAAGATGTTAAGTCCCTGCCTTATTCAGCCAAATTTGAGACAGCGGGAGGAACAGAACACTTCCGTGTTATTCACGACAGGCAAGTAAAAGTTTGCCGGTTGTGTATACAGCCCGGACACGTGGTGCGAGATTGTCCGACATTTAAATGTTTTAAATGTGGAAATCAGGGGCATTATGCTCGCGAATGTGCGGGGACGGAGAGATGCAGTGACTGTGGGGAGAAGAGGGCTTTGTGTGTGTGTGGAGCATCGGCGGCGTTCAGGGGAGAGGCGCCGTATTCGGATATTTCATCCAGTCGAGAGGAGATGGCGGAGGTGGAGGGAGAACTGATGGTGGAGGGGGAGGAGGAGGAGGAGGAGGAGTTGGTGGAGGTGGAGGAGGACCAGAGGACGGAGGAGGCGGGGGTCGGCGGAGGGCGGATCTGGTCGCTGGAAACGGAGGAGCTGGACAACAGTCGGGAGGATGCGGGCACAGAGATTGTCGCGGTCAGCGCGGCTGCTGAGAGTGAGAGAGGTCAAGGAGGAGAGGTGACTGGAGAAGGAGGGGGGAGCGCGGGAGATGAGAGGACAGGAGGAGTGCGTTCCGCTGTGTTGGCTGAGGGCGGAACGGAGACGGAGGTGGGCTGGGGAAGCAGCGGAGAGGAGATGGACATAAGTGAAGAAATAATAAAACAGTTGAAGAGGAAGAAGAAAGGAACAGAAAGGATGAATGTGAAGAAATGAGAGGTATGAGGAAAGCTCTGCTGTTTTTTTTTTCTTTTAGTTTTTCAAGGTATTATGAGTGCACAAATTAAAATTTCCTCGTTAAACTGTAATGGCCTCAGAGACAAAAGGAAAGCAGAGCAGGTTTTCGTTGCACTCAATACAGACATTATTTGTCTACAAGAAACTCATTGGACTGAGGAAATTATGGATAGTATAAAGAGACTTTGGAAGGGAGTTTTTTTTGTAAATCATGGGGGACAGAGGGAATGTGGGGTGGCTATCTTGGTTAAAGAAGGGTGTATAGAAAATGTGAAGGAAATTTATAAGGATAACAAAGGGAGAATTTTGGTTATTGATTTTGAATTACAAAATGTTTTATTTCGTTTAGTAAATATCTATGCACCAAATGTGGAAACACAAAGGAAAGGTTTTTTTGCAAGGATGTCGGGTTTTGTTAAGGGGAACTGTATGATAGTCGGGGATTTCAATGTATGGTGCACGAGATTAGACGCGTGCAGTGTTGGGTCTTTTAAAAATGACACATCGAGAATAGCGCTACATAATATTATGTTAAAGGAGGATTTAATTGATGTATGGAGGGAGGAGAATCCCTATAAAAGGAGTTTCTCTAGAAGACAAATGGTCTTAGGAAAACTAAAGCAAAGCAGAATTGATTTATGTTTGGTTAGAAGATGTGTGGGGATTTATGTGACGAATTTAAAATATAATTTTCTGGGGTTGAGTGATCATGCAGCGCTAATTTTTCAGTTGGGGGAAAGGGGAGGGAGGGGGGGAGGGGTATGGTGTTTGAATGCGTGTTTGTTAGAGGAAGTAGAATATAAAAAAAAGGTTGTAGATTGTATAGTGCGGGAAAAAGAAAATCCATTGAGTTAAATACATGTGCATGGTGGGAGAAGGTAAAAAGTAAAATAAGCACGAGATATGCGAAACTGAGGAATTTTCTGAGGAAAAAAAAGAAATTAGAATTGAGGGAGGAGTTGGAGGAGGAGGAAGGAAGAGCTGACGTGGACACGGAGAGGGTGTTAAAGCTGCAGGGTAAATTGGAAAACTTGGAGAAAGAGAAGATCATGGGTGCAATAATAAGGAGCAGGGCTAAATATGTGGTGGAGGGAGAAAAGTGTACGAAATTTTTCTTGAACCTGGAAGGAAAGAGACAAAGGAAAAATTTTATTTGGGAGTTAGAAAAAGACACAGGAGAAAAAATAAGCGATTATGTAAGCATTTTAGAGGAGGTGCAAACCTATTATGAGAGTTTGTTTAAAAAGGAAGGAATAAATAAGGAGTTAGTGGATAAGGTTCTGGGCACGGTGGGGGTGGAGCTGACGGAGGAGGACAGGGAAATGTGTGATAAGGAGATAACTATTGAAGAAATTCGAGAGGCAATAAATCAAGCAAAAAAATACAAAAGTCCAGGTTCAGATGGGCTAACAAATGAATTTTATAAGACCTTTATTGACGTATTGGCTCCAATACTTATGAAACTCTTCGTTTGCATGGAAGAGAGACAAGAGGTGCCTGATTCTATGGCGACGGGGATTATCACATTACTATATAAGAATAGAGGAAACAAAAATAAATTGGAAAATTATAGACCATTAAGTTTGTTAAATTGTGATTATAAAATTCTAACAAAAATCTTTGCAAATAGAATAAAGGTGGTTGCAGGTAGTATCATTTCGGACACTCAGGGGTACAGTATACCGGGGAGGGATATAGCGGACACTATTTGCTCTATTAGGGATGTGGTAGGGCAAATGAACAGGGAGAAGGAGGGAGGGGTGCTATTAAGTGTGGATTTAAATAAGGCATTCGACAGAGTTGAACATGATTATTTGTGGAGGACATTGGGAAAATTTGGGTTTGGGGATAGGATAATTGCTTGGCTAAAATTGTTATATAGTCAAGCTAAAGGAAGGGTGAAGATTAATGGTACATTAACTGAAGGTTTTAAATTGGGAAGATCTATCAGACAGGGATGTCCTTTGTCTGCTATATTATATAGCATTTCTGCAGAGCCATTGGCAACACTGGTGAAGCAAGACGGGAGGATTTTAGCAGTGGATATTCCATTTGGTAAGAAAAGTTTAATTTATCAGTTTGCAGATGACACTAATTTTACTGTAAAAAATGCAGAGAGCGTTGATTTTATCATGGAGGATTTGAAAATTTATGGGGGGGCATCGGGTGCGAAAATAAATATTGACAAAACTGAAATAATGTTTTTTGGGGAGGAGAGGAACAAAAAATGGAATATCCCGTTTAGGATAAAGGATGATTTTATTAAGATTCTGGGGGTTAATTTAGGACCAAAAGAAAAGGAGGCAAGGGATGAAACGTGGACGGGGGTGTTAAACAAAATCAGAAATACGTTAAATTTTTGGAAGCTAAGACAGCTGAAACTGAAGGGGAAAGTGTTAGTGGTTAATGTGTTGCTGTTATCAAAAATAAATTATGTTTTAGGGGTCTTAGATATGCCGATTTGGGTTTTAAACGAATTGAAAAATTTAGTTAACAGTTTTATTTGGAGTGGGAGGGGTGTAAGGATTGCAACAAAAACTTTGATTGGTAATAGAGAGAGGGGTGGTTTAAAGTTAATGGATATCGAGGTAAGAAAGAATGCGATGAGAGTCAAAATGGTACAAAAATTTTTATATGGGAATTTGGAATATGGATGGAAAATGTTTTTTAAACAGTTTCTATACAACTGTGGAGGGATTGGGGATGAAGGAATTTTCATGTGTTTAAAAAAAGGATGTTTGGACAAAATACCTGTATTTTATCAAGAGGTTTTTGGAGTGTGGGAGGTGTTTTTAAGGAAAAAAGTGTTTTATAACTGTATTGATGTTAATCAGGTTTTTAAGCAACCGATTTTTTTTAACCCCAAAATAATTGAGAAAGGGAAAATGTTGCACAATGAAATGTTTTTTTTGGCTGGAGTTAGACAAATTAAAGATATTGTTTATGAATATGTACCGGGATTTATGCCGGGGAGAGCAATTTTTGACTGTTTATTGGAATGGGATGAAGATGTGAGTAGAGTAATGGTAGAAAATGTTTTTGAAAAAATTAAGAAGAGCATTCCAGCGGGTTGGGTAACTATGATCGACAAGCACACGGTGACAGCAAAGCCATGTGACCTGCCGGTCCTTTATATTGACTGCAATGGGGTTAAGAAACTCTTTTGCGTATTGAAAATGAAACAAATTTATGAGTCTATGGCGGTGGAGGAATTTAAAGTTCCTGAAAGCGAAAAAGTATGGAGAATGTATGTGCTGGATGACGATGTAAAATCAATGTGGGAAAATATAACTGTAAAATTTAACAGTGTCGAGTGCGAGAATTTGGATTTCAAAATAAGACACAATAGGGTTTACACAAATGTGGTTATACATCAGTTTAATAGGGATGTAAATAGGGAGTGTGATGTGTGCAAGCTCGGACCGGAAACTTTATTTCATTTATTCTGGGAATGTGGAGAGGTGGTGGGGTTTTGTAGGAAATTAAAGCAGTGGGTGATGAGGAATTGGGGGAAGGGGATTTTAGAAGGGAGAGAATGGAGGAGTGTTTTTTTACTTGGGGTAACTAAAAAGAAGAAGGGTCACAGAGTGAATTTGTTAAATATTTTTCTGAGTTTGGCTAGACATTCAGTATGGTGTAGAAGGAACTTGATGCACTTTGAGGGTAAGAGGGTGGAGGTCTGGGATGTGTTTGTGTCAAAGGTAAAGAGATATGTGTATATGATGTGGTTCTATTTGGAGAAGGATGTATTTGAGGAATGGTTTGTGGAAGAGAGTGGAGTGATAAAGTTGGAGGGAAAAAAGAATTTGTTGTTTAATTTTTGATAGAATTTAGTTTAGTTAACTTGTATTTTCCGTGAATGTGTAAAATGTTTTTTTTGACTGGTTTGTTTTGGGCCTTGAGGTTTTTATTTTTAAGGAAATGTTTATTTGAATGATGTAATTTAAGGATTTCTCTGATCTAAGTGAAATTGAATTGTTGTATATTTTTTATAATAAAAAAAAAAAAAAAAAAAAAAAAGCGCGCCCGATCTCGTCTGATCTCGGAAGCTAAGCAGAGTCGGGCCTGGTTAGTACTTGGATGGGAGACCGCCTGGGAATACCAGGTGCCGTAAGCTTTTTGTCCCCATCTTTTCCTGCCTATCTTACAGCAGCAGAATGCCGCTTCCTCTGTAGTTGAGACAGGGCACGCCAAAACTACTTTTATTTTGCAGCCTGTATTTCACGCTCTGTTTTGCACTTCTGTTTTATGTCACGTCGCTTTCGGCAATCGGGTATTAGGCGCTGGAAAGTCACCTCTGTAAAGTCTGCACTGCTGCCGAATGAATGAGCGCAGTCTGGGTTTTGGGCACAATGACCCAATACGTCGTCCACAAGGACGTGTGGCTCACCGATGTACGTTTTGAGCAATTTCGGACGAAAATGGACTTGGAACAGAGCCAAATGTTTGATCAGGCCATACGGAAAATTCTTGTTGGGTGGAGTAGTTATTTCTTAGTTTTGCTGTTGACTGTTAGAGAAAATCCCCATTATTGTTGATTGCTATGTGAAATAACAGATCTGCCAGTGTTATTTTGGCACGTATAAAGGGTCTGTCTTCAGCAGCCGCTGTGGCTTACGGCCACACCACCCTGAGCGCGCCCGATCTCGTCTGATCTCGGAAGCTAAGCAGGGTCGGGCCTGGTTAGTACTTGGATGGGAGACCGCCTGGGAATACCAGGTGCCGTAAGCTTTTTGTCCCCATCTTTTCCTGCCTATCTTACAGCAGCAGAATGCCGCTTCCTCTGTAGTTGAGACAGGGCACGCCCAAACTACTTTTATTTTGCAGCCTGTATTTCACGCTCTGTTTTGCACTTCTGTTTTATGTCACGTCGCTTTCGGCAATCGGGTATTAGGCGCTGGAAAGTCACCTCTGTAAAGTCTGCACTGCTGCCGAATGAATGAGCGCAGTCTGGGTTTTGGGCACAATGACCCAATACGTCGTCCACAAGGACGTGTGGCTCACCGATGTACGTTTTGAGCAATTTCGGACGAAAATGGACTTGGAACAGAGCCAAATGTTTGATCAGGCCATACGGAAAATTCTTGTTGGGTGGAGTAGTTATTTCTTAGTTTTGCTGTTGACTGTTAGAGAAAATCCCCATTATTGTTGATTGCTATGTGAAATAACAGATCTGCCAGTGTTATTTTGGCACGTATAAAGGGTCTGTCTTCAGCAGCCGCTGTGGCTTACGGCCACACCACCCTGAGCGCGCCCGATCTCGTCTGATCTCGGAAGCTAAGCAGGGTCGGGCCTGGTTAGTACTTGGATGGGAGACCGCCTGGGAATACCAGGTGCCGTAAGCTTTTTGTCCCCATCTTTTCCTGCCTATCTTACAGCAGCAGAATGCCGCTTCCTCTGTAGTTGAGACAGGGCACGCCCAAACTACTTTTATTTTGCAGCCTGTATTTCACGCTCTGTTTTGCACTTCTGTTTTATGTCACGTCGCTTTCGGCAGTCGGGTATTAGGCGCTGGAAAGTCACCTCTGTAAAGTCTGCACTGCTGCCGAATGAATGAGCGCAGTCTGGGTTTTGGGCACAATGACCCAATACGTCGTCCACAAGGACGTGTGGCTCACCGATGTACGTTTTGAGCAATTTCGGACGAAAATGGACTTGGAACAGAGCCAAATGTTTGATCAGGCCATACGGAAAATTCTTGTTGGGTGGAGTAGTTATTTCTTAGTTTTGCTGTTGACTGTTAGAGAAAATCCCCATTATTGTTGATTGCTATGTGAAATAACAGATCTGCCAGTGTTATTTTGGCACGTATAAAGGGTCTGTCTTCAGCAGCCGCTGTGGCTTACGGCCACACCACCCTGAGCGCGCCCGATCTCGTCTGATCTCGGAAGCTAAGCAGGGTCGGGCCTGGTTAGTACTTGGATGGGAGACCGCCTGGGAATACCAGGTGCCGTAAGCTTTTTGTCCCCATCTTTTCCTGCCTATCTTACAGCAGCAGAATGCCGCTTCCTCTGTAGTTGAGACAGGGCACGCCAAACTACTTTTATTTTGCAGCCTGTATTTCACGCTCTGTTTTGCACTTCTGTTTTATGTCACGTCGCTTTCGGCAATCGGGTATTAGGCGCTGGAAAGTCACCTCTGTAAAGTCTGCACTGCTGCCGAATGAATGAGCGCAGTCTGGGTTTTGGGCACAATGACCCAATACGTCGTCCACAAGGACGTGTGGCTCACCGATGTACGTTTTGAGCAATTTCGGACGAAAATGGACTTGGAACAGAGCCAAATGTTTGATCAGGCCATACGGAAAATTCTTGTTGGGTGGAGTAGTTATTTCTTAGTTTTGCTGTTGACTGTTAGAGAAAATCCCCATTATTGTTGATTGCTATGTGAAATAACAGATCTGCCAGTGTTATTTTGGCACGTATAAAGGGTCTGTCTTCAGCAGCCGCTGTGGCTTACGGCCACACCACCCTGAGCGCGCCCGATCTCGTCTGATCTCGGAAGCTAAGCAGGGTCGGGCCTGGTTAGTACTTGGATGGGAGACGCCTGGATACAGGTGCCGTAAGCTTTTTGTCCCCATCTTTTCCTGCCTATCTTACAGCAGCAGAATGCCGCTTCCTCTGTAGTTGAGACAGGGCACGCCAAACTACTTTTATTTTGCAGCCTGTATTTCACGCTCTGTTTTGCACTTCTGTTTTATGTCACGTCGCTTTCGGCAGTCGGGTATTAGGCGCTGGAAAGTCACCTCTGTAAAGTCTGCACTGCTGCCGAATGAATGAGCGCAGTCTGGGTTTTGGGCACAATGACCCAATACGTCGTCCACAAGGACGTGTGGCTCACCGATGTACGTTTTGAGCAATTTCGGACGAAAATGGACTTGGAACAGAGCCAAATGTTTGATCAGGCCATACGGAAAATTCTTGTTGGGTGGAGTAGTTATTTCTTAGTTTTGCTGTTGACTGTTAGAGAAAATCCCCATTATTGTTGATTGCTATGTGAAATAACAGATCTGCCAGTGTTATTTTGGCACGTATAAAGGGTCTGTCTTCAGCAGCCGCTGTGGCTTACGGCCACACCACCCTGAGCGCGCCCGATCTCGTCTGATCTCGGAAGCTAAGCAGGGTCGGGCCTGGTTAGTACTTGGATGGGAGACCGCCTGGGAATACCAGGTGCCGTAAGCTTTTTGTCCCCATCTTTTCCTGCCTATCTTACAGCAGCAGAATGCCGCTTCCTCTGTAGTTGAGACAGGGCACGCCAAAACTACTTTTATTTTGCAGCCTGTATTTCACGCTCTGTTTTGCACTTCTGTTTTATGTCACGTCGCTTTCGGCAATCGGGTATTAGGCGCTGGAAAGTCACCTCTGTAAAGTCTGCACTGCTGCCGAATGAATGAGCGCAGTCTGGGTTTTGGGCACAATGACCCAATACGTCGTCCACAAGGACGTGTGGCTCACCGATGTACGTTTTGAGCAATTTCGGACGAAAATGGACTTGGAACAGAGCCAAATGTTTGATCAGGCCATACGGAAAATTCTTGTTGGGTGGAGTAGTTATTTCTTAGTTTTGCTGTTGACTGTTAGAGAAAATCCCCATTATTGTTGATTGCTATGTGAAATAACAGATCTGCCAGTGTTATTTTGGCACGTATAAAGGGTCTGTCTTCAGCAGCCGCTGTGGCTTACGGCCACACCACCCTGAGCGCGCCCGATCTCGTCTGATCTCGGAAGCTAAGCAGGGTCGGGCCTGGTTAGTACTTGGATGGGAGACCGCCTGGGAATACCAGGTGCCGTAAGCTTTTTGTCCCCATCTTTTCCTGCCTATCTTACAGCAGCAGAATGCCGCTTCCTCTGTAGTTGAGACAGGGCACGCCCAAAACTACTTTTATTTTGCAGCCTGTATTTCACGCTCTGTTTTGCACTTCTGTTTTATGTCACGTCGCTTTCGGCAATCGGGTATTAGGCGCTGGAAAGTCACCTCTGTAAAGTCTGCACTGCTGCCGAATGAATGAGCGCAGTCTGGGTTTTGGGCACAATGACCCAATACGTCGTCCACAAGGACGTGTGGCTCACCGATGTACGTTTTGAGCAATTTCGGACGAAAATGGACTTGGAACAGAGCCAAATGTTTGATCAGGCCATACGGAAAATTCTTGTTGGGTGGAGTAGTTATTTCTTAGTTTTGCTGTTGACTGTTAGAGAAAATCCCCATTATTGTTGATTGCTATGTGAAATAACAGATCTGCCAGTGTTATTTTGGCACGTATAAAGGGTCTGTCTTCAGCAGCCGCTGTGGCTTACGGCCACACCACCCTGAGCGCGCCCGATCTCGTCTGATCTCGGAAGCTAAGCAGGGTCGGGCCTGGTTAGTACTTGGATGGGAGACCGCCTGGGAATACCAGGTGCCGTAAGCTTTTTGTCCCCATCTTTTCCTGCCTATCTTACAGCAGCAGAATGCCGCTTCCTCTGTAGTTGAGACAGGGCACGCCCAAACTACTTTTATTTTGCAGCCTGTATTTCACGCTCTGTTTTGCACTTCTGTTTTATGTCACGTCGCTTTCGGCAATCGGGTATTAGGCGCTGGAAAGTCACCTCTGTAAAGTCTGCACTGCTGCCGAATGAATGAGCGCAGTCTGGGTTTTGGGCACAATGACCCAATACGTCGTCCACAAGGACGTGTGGCTCACCGATGTACGTTTTGAGCAATTTCGGACGAAAATGGACTTGGAACAGAGCCAAATGTTTGATCAGGCCATACGGAAAATTCTTGTTGGGTGGAGTAGTTATTTCTTAGTTTTGCTGTTGACTGTTAGAGAAAATCCCCATTATTGTTGATTGCTATGTGAAATAACAGATCTGCCAGTGTTATTTTGGCACGTATAAAGGGTCTGTCTTCAGCAGCCGCTGTGGCTTACGGCCACACCACCCTGAGCGCGCCCGATCTCGTCTGATCTCGGAAGCTAAGCAGGGTCGGGCCTGGTTAGTACTTGGATGGGAGACCGCCTGGGAATACCAGGTGCCGTAAGCTTTTTGTCCCCATCTTTTCCTGCCTATCTTACAGCAGCAGAATGCCGCTTCCTCTGTAGTTGAGACAGGGCACGCCCAAACTACTTTTATTTTGCAGCCTGTATTTCACGCTCTGTTTTGCACTTCTGTTTTATGTCACGTCGCTTTCGGCAATCGGGTATTAGGCGCTGGAAAGTCACCTCTGTAAAGTCTGCACTGCTGCCGAATGAATGAGCGCAGTCTGGGTTTTGGGCACAATGACCCAATACGTCGTCCACAAGGACGTGTGGCTCACCGATGTACGTTTTGAGCAATTTCGGACGAAAATGGACTTGGAACAGAGCCAAATGTTTGATCAGGCCATACGGAAAATTCTTGTTGGGTGGAGTAGTTATTTCTTAGTTTTGCTGTTGACTGTTAGAGAAAATCCCCATTATTGTTGATTGCTATGTGAAATAACAGATCTGCCAGTGTTATTTTGGCACGTATAAAGGGTCTGTCTTCAGCAGCCGCTGTGGCTTACGGCCACACCACCCTGAGCGCGCCCGATCTCGTCTGATCTCGGAAGCTAAGCAGGGTCGGGCCTGGTTAGTACTTGGATGGGAGACCGCCTGGGAATACCAGGTGCCGTAAGCTTTTTGTCCCCATCTTTTCCTGCCTATCTTACAGCAGCAGAATGCCGCTTCCTCTGTAGTTGAGACAGGGCACGCCCAAACTACTTTTATTTTGCAGCCTGTATTTCACGCTCTGTTTTGCACTTCTGTTTTATGTCACGTCGCTTTCGGCAATCGGGTATTAGGCGCTGGAAAGTCACCTCTGTAAAGTCTGCACTGCTGCCGAATGAATGAGCGCAGTCCTGGGTTTTGGGCACAATGACCCAATACGTCGTCCACAAGGACGTGTGGCTCACCGATGTACGTTTGAGCAATTTCGGACGAAAATGGACTTGGAACAGAGCCAAATGTTTGATCAGGCCATACGGAAAATTCTTGTTGGGTGGAGTAGTTATTTCTTAGTTTTGCTGTTGACTGTTAGAGAAAATCCCCATTATTGTTGATTGCTATGTGAAATAACAGATCTGCCAGTGTTATTTTGGCACGTATAAAGGGTCTGTCTTCAGCAGCCGCTGTGGCTTACGGCCACACCAACCCTGAGCGCGCCCGATCTCGTCTGATCTCGGAAGCTAAGCAGGGTCGGGCCTGGTTAGTACTTGGATGGGAGACCGCCTGGGAATACCAGGTGCCGTAAGCTTTTTGTCCCCCATCTTTTTCCTGCCTATCTTACAGCAGCAGAATGCCGCTTCCTCTGTAGTTGAGACAGGGCACGCCCAAAACTACTTTTATTTTGCAGCCTGTATTTCACGCTCTGTTTTGCACTTCTGTTTTATGTCACGTCGCTTTCGGCAATCGGGTATTAGGCGCTGGAAAGTCACCTCTGTAAAGTCTGCACTGCTGCCGAATGAATGAGCGCAGTCTGGGTTTTGGGCACAATGACCCAATACGTCGTCCACAAGGACGTGTGGTCACCGATGTACGTTTTGAGCAATTTCGGACGAAAATGGACTTGGAACAGAGCCAAATGTTTGATCAGGCCATACGGAAAATTCTTGTTGGGTGGAGTAGTTATTTCTTAGTTTTGCTGTTGACTGTTAGAGAAAATCCCCATTATTGTTGATTGCTATGTGAAATAACAGATCTGCCAGTGTTATTT
>NW_026117484.1:0-5000 GCF_001640805.2 Lates calcarifer
GGCACAATGACCCAATACGTCGTCCACAAGGACGTGTGGCTCACCGATGTACGTTTTGAGCAATTTCGGACGAAAATGGACTTGGAACAGAGCCAAATGTTGATCAGGCCATACGGAAAATTCTTGTTGGGTGGAGTAGTTATTTCTTAGTTTTGCTGTTGACTGTTAGAGAAAATCCCCATTATTGTTGATTGCTATGTGAAATAACAGATCTGCCAGTGTTATTTTGGCACGTATAAAGGGTCTGTCTTCAGCAGCCGCTGTGGCTTACGGCCACACCACCCTGAGCGCGCCCGATCTCGTCTGATCTCGGAAGCTAAGCAGGGTCCGGCCTGGTTAGTACTTGGATGGGAGACCGCCTGGGAATACCAGGTGCCGTAAGCTTTTTGTCCCCATCTTTTCCTGCCTATCTTACAGCAGCAGAATGCCACTTCCTCTGTAGTTGAGACAGGGCACGCCCAAACTACTTTTATTTTGCAGCCTGTATTTCACGCTCTGTTTTGCACTTCTGTTTTATGTCACGTCGCTTTCGGCAATCGGGTATTAGGCGCTGGAAAGTCACCTCTGTAAAGTCTGCACTGCTGCCGAATGAATGAGCGCAGTCTGGGTTTTGGGCACAATGACCCAATACGTCGTCCACAAGGACGTGTGGCTCACCGATGTACGTTTTGAGCAATTTCGGACGAAAATGGACTTGGAACAGAGCCAAATGTTTGATCAGGCCATACGGAAAATTCTTGTTGGGTGGAGTAGTTATTTCTTAGTTTTGCTGTTGACTGTTAGAGAAAATCCCCATTATTGTTGATTGCTATGTGAAATAACAGATCTGCCAGTGTTATTTTGGCACGTATAAAGGGTCTGTCTTCAGCAGCCGCTGTGGCTTTACGGCCACACCACCCTGAGCAGCCAGAAGGAGCAGGTTGTGTGTGAGACAAGCTGAGAGAAGTGTAAACTTTGACTTTCCTTTTTGCTTTCAAATTTCCCGAGAGAGATAGGTGGAGAAAGTATTTTGTTTTTTTTTTCTAAGAGGTGAGCATATTCCCCAGACAGCGGCCGCTGTTTGGGGAAAGATCAAAGAAAAATATACGGACGGAAATCATGGCTAAGGAAAACGGAACGGCAAATGGAGGACGGCATGCGGTTGAAGGAGACAAAGGAAAAATAACTTATGAGAGGAGATTGACGGTGACGGCGGAGATAGACGGAGAAGATGAGGTGACGATGATGGAGCTGTTAAAGGCGGTGAAAGAGCAGTGCGGTGATGTGATCGGCTGCAGATTTAAGACAATGAAACTTTATGAACTAACAATGAGAAATGAAAGTGGAAAAAACAAATTGATGGACGGCTTCAAAAT
The DNA here is from genome assembly GCF_001640805.2 of Lates calcarifer. Taxonomy (NCBI): domain Eukaryota; kingdom Metazoa; phylum Chordata; class Actinopteri; family Centropomidae; genus Lates; species Lates calcarifer. The sequence continues at coordinate 1,356 of NW_026117484.1, forward strand.
CAAGAACAGTCTGGTAATTGGGAAGGAAATAGAAAATGATGTGATGGTGGTTTCATTCATCAATCTACCTACATATGTGGAGGATGAAGCCATATTGGGAAAATTAAATGACTGGGGGGTGAGAGCAATCTCGCCAATTAAAAGAAGGATGTGGCCGGGGACGTCAATAGCTGATGGCACGAGATTCATGAAGGTGAAATTCACCGAAGATGTTAAGTCCCTGCCTTATTCAGCCAAATTCGAGACAGCGGGAGGAATAGAACACTTCCGTGTTATTCACGACAGGCAAGTAAAAGTTTGCCGGTTGTGTATACAGCCCGGACACGTGGTGCGAGATTGTCCGACATTTAAATGTTTTAAATGTGGAAATCAGGGGCATTATGCTCGCGAATGTGCGGGGACGGAGAGATGCAGTGACTGTGGGGAGAAGAGGGCTTTGTGTGTGTGTGGAGCATCGGCGGCGTTCAGGGGAGAGGTGCCGTATTCGGATATTTCATCCAGTCGAGAGGAGATGGCGGAGGTGGAGGGAGAACTGATGGTGGAGGGGGAGGAGGAGGAGGAGGAGGAGTCGGTGGAGGTGGAGGAGGACCAGAGGACGGAGGAGGCGGGGGTCGGCGGAGGGCGGATCTGGTCGCTGGAAACGGAGGAGCTGGACAACAGTCGGGAGGATGCCGGCACAGAGATCGTCGCGGTCAGCGCGGCTGCTGAGAGTGAGAGAGGTCAAGGAGGAGAGGTGACTGGAGAAGGAGGGGGGAGCGCGGGAGATGAGAGGACAGGAGGAGTGCGTTCCGCTGTGTTGGCTGAGGGCGGAGCGGAGACGGAGGTGGGCTGGGGAAGCAGCGGAGAGGAGATGGACATAAGTGAAGAAATAATAAAACAGTTGAAGAGGAAGAAGAAAGGAACAGAAAGGATGAATGTGAAGAAATGAGAGGTATGAGGAAAGCTCTGCTGTTTTTTTTTCTTTTAGTTTTTCAAGGTATTATGAGTGCACAAATTAAAATTTCCTCGTTAAACTGTAATGGCCTCAGAGACAAAAGGAAAGCAGAGCAGGTTTTCGTTGCACTCAATACAGACATTATTTGTCTACAAGAAACTCATTGGACTGAGGAAATTATGGATAGTATAAAGAGACTTTGGAAGGGAGTTTTTTTTGTAAATCATGGGGGACAGAGGGAATGTGGGGTGGCTATCTTGGTTAAAGAAGGGTGTATAGAAAATGTGAAGGAAATTTATAAGGATAACAAAGGGAGAATTTTGGTTATTGATTTTGAATTACAAAATGTTTTATTTCGTTTAGTAAATATCTATGCACCAAATGTGGAAACACAAAGGAAAGGTTTTTTTGCAAGGATGTCGGGTTTTGTTAAGGGGAACTGTATGATAGTCGGGGATTTCAATGTATGGTGCACGAGATTAGACGCGTGCAGTGTTGGGTCTTTTAAAAATGACACATCGAGAACAGCGCTACATAATATTATGTTTAAGGAGGATTTAATTGATGTATGGAGGGAGGAGAATCCCTATAAAAGGAGTTTCTCTAGAAGACAAATGGTCTTAGGAAAATTAAAGCAAAGCAGAATTGATTTATGTTTGGTTAGAAGATGTGTGGGGATTTATGTGACGAATTTAAAATATAATTTTCTGGGGTTGAGTGATCATGCAGCGCTAATTTTTCAGTTAGGGGAAAGGGGAGGGAGGGGGGGAGGGGTATGGTGTTTGAATGCGTGTTTGTTAGAGGAAGTAGAATATAAAAAAAAGGTTGTAGATTGTATAGTGCGGGAAAAAGAAAATCCATTGTTTGAATTAAATACATGTGCATGGTGGGAGAAGGTAAAAAATAAAATAAGGCAACTAAGCATGAGATATGCGAAACTGAGGAATTTTCTGAGAAAAAAAAAGAAATTAGAATTGAGGGAGGAGTTGGAGGAGGAGGAAGGAAGAGCTGACGTGGACACGGAGAGGGTGTTAAAGCTGCAGGGTAAATTGGAAAACTTGGAGAAAGAGAAGATCATGGGTGCAATAATAAGGAGCAGGGCTAAATATGTGGTGGAGGGAGAAAAGTGTACGAAATTTTTCCTGAACCTGGAAGGAAAGAGACAAAGGAAAAATTTTATTTGGGAGTTAGAAAAAGACACAGGAGAAAAAATAAGCGATTATGTAAGCATTTTAGAGGAGGTGCAAACCTATTATGAGAGTTTGTTTAAAAAGGAAGGAATAAATAAGGAGTTAGTGGATAAGGTTCTGGGCACGGTGGGGGTGGAGCTGGCGGAGGAGGACAGGGAAATGTGTGATAAGGAGATAACTATTGAAGAAATTCGAGAGGCAATAAATCAAGCAAAAAAATACAAAAGTCCAGGTTCAGATGGGCTAACAAATGAATTTTATAAGACCTTTATTGACGTATTGGCTCCAATACTTATGAAACTCTTCGTTTGCATGGAAGAGAGACAAGAGGTGCCTGATTCTATGGCGACGGGGATTATCACATTACTATATAAGAATAGAGGAAACAAAAATAAATTGGAAAATTATAGACCATTAAGTTTGTTAAATTGTGATTATAAAATTCTAACAAAAATCTTTGCAAATAGAATAAAGGTGGTTGCAGGTAGTATCATTTCGGACACTCAGGGGTACAGTATACCGGGGAGGGATATAGCGGACACTATTTGCTCTATTAGGGATGTGGTAGGGCAAATGAACAGGGAGAAGGAGGGAGGGGTGCTATTAAGTGTCGATTTAAATAAGGCATTCGACAGAGTTGAACATGATTATTTGTGGAGGACATTGGGAAAATTTGGGTTTGGGGACAGGATAATTGCTTGGCTAAAATTGTTATATAGTCAAGCTAAAGGAAGGGTGAAGATTAATGGTACATTAACTGAAGGTTTTAAATTGGGAAGATCTATCAGACAGGGATGTCCTTTGTCTGCTATATTATATAGCATTTCTGCAGAGCCATTGGCAACACTGGTGAAGCAAGACGGGAGGATTTTAGCAGTGGATATTCCATTTGGTAAGAAAAGTTTAATTTATCAGTTTGCAGATGACACTAATTTTACTGTAAAAAATGTAGAGAGCGTTGATTTTATCATGGAGGATTTGAAAATTTATGGGGGGGCATCGGGTGCGAAAATAAATATTGACAAAACTGAAATAATGTTTTTTGGGGAGGAGAGGAACAAAAAATGGAATATCCCGTTTAGGATAAAGGATGATTTTATAAAGATTCTGGGGGTAAATTTAGGACTAAAAGAAAAGGAGGCAAGGGATGAAACGTGGACGGGGGTGTTAAACAAAATCAGAAATACGTTAAATTTTTGGAAGCTAAGACAGCTGAAATTGAAGGGGAAAGTGTTAGTGGTTAATGTGTTGCTGTTATCAAAAATAAATTATGTTTTAGGGGTCTTAGATATGCCGATTTGGGTTTTAAACGAATTGAAAAATTTAGTTAACAGTTTTATTTGGAGTGGGAGGGGTGTAAGGATTGCAACAAAAACTTTGATTGGTAATAGAGAGAGGGGTGGTTTAAAGTTAATGGATATCGAGGTAAGAAAGAATGCGATGAGAGTCAAAATGGTACAAAAATTTTTATATGGGAATTTGGAATATGGATGGAAAATGTTTTTTAAACAGTTTCTATAC
>NW_026117484.1:10000-12383 GCF_001640805.2 Lates calcarifer
AGCGCGCCCGATCTCGTCTGATCTCGGAAGCTAAGCAGGGTCGGGCCTGGTTAGTACTTGGATGGGAGACCGCCTGGGAATACCAGGTGCCGTAAGCTTTTTGTCCCCATCTTTTCCTGCCTATCTTACAGCAGCAGAATGCCGCTTCCTCTGTAGTTGAGACAGGGCACGCCAAAACTACTTTTATTTTGCAGCCTGTATTTCACGCTCTGTTTTGCACTTCTGTTTTATGTCACGTCGCTTTCGGCAGTCGGGTATTAGGCGCTGGAAAGTCACCTCTGTAAAGTCTGCACTGCTGCCGAATGAATGAGCGCAGTCTGGGTTTTGGGCACAATGACCCAATACGTCGTCCACAAGGACGTGTGGCTCACCGATGTACGTTTTGAGCAATTTCGGACGAAAATGGACTTGGAACAGAGCCAAATGTTTGATCAGGCCATACGGAAAATTCTTGTTGGGTGGAGTAGTTATTTCTTAGTTTTGCTGTTGACTGTTAGAGAAAATCCCCATTATTGTTGATTGCTATGTGAAATAACAGATCTGCCAGTGTTATTTTGGCACGTATAAAGGGTCTGTCTTCAGCAGCCGCTGTGGCTTACGGCCACACCACCCTGAGCGCGCCCGATCTCGTCTGATCTCGGAAGCTAAGCAGGGTCGGGCCTGGTTAGTACTTGGATGGGAGACCGCCTGGGAATACCAGGTGCCGTAAGCTTTTTGTCCCCATCTTTTCCTGCCTATCTTACAGCAGCAGAATGCCGCTTCCTCTGTAGTTGAGACAGGGCACGCCCAAACTACTTTTATTTTGCAGCCTGTATTTCACGCTCTGTTTTGCACTTCTGTTTTATGTCACGTCGCTTTCGGCAATCGGGTATTAGGCGCTGGAAAGTCACCTCTGTAAAGTCTGCACTGCTGCCGAATGAATGAGCGCAGTCTGGGTTTTGGGCACAATGACCCAATACGTCGTCCACAAGGACGTGTGGCTCACCGATGTACGTTTTGAGCAATTTTCGGACGAAAATGGACTTGGAACAGAGCCAAATGTTTGATCAGGCCATACGGAAAATTCTTGTTGGGTGGAGTAGTTATTTCTTAGTTTTGCTGTTGACTGTTAGAGAAAATCCCCATTATTGTTGATTGCTATGTGAAATAACAGATCTGCCAGTGTTATTTTGGCACGTATAAAGGGTCTGTCTTCAGCAGCCGCTGTGGCTTACGGCCACACCACCCTGAGCGCGCCCGATCTCGTCTGATCTCGGAAGCTAAGCAGGGTCGGGCCTGGTTAGTACTTGGATGGGAGACCGCCTGGGAATACCAGGTGCCGTAAGCTTTTTGTCCCCATCTTTTCCTGCCTATCTTACAGCAGCAGAATGCCGCTTCCTCTGTAGTTGAGACAGGGCACGCCCAAACTACTTTTATTTTGCAGCCTGTATTTCACGCTCTGTTTTGCACTTCTGTTTTATGTCACGTCGCTTTCGGCAATCGGGTATTAGGCGCTGGAAAGTCACCTCTGTAAAGTCTGCACTGCTGCCGAATGAATGAGCGCAGTCTGGGTTTTGGGCACAATGACCCAATACGTCGTCCACAAGGACGTGTGGCTCACCGATGTACGTTTTGAGCAATTTCGGACGAAAATGGACTTGGAACAGAGCCAAATGTTTGATCAGGCCATACGGAAAATTCTTGTTGGGTGGAGTAGTTATTTCTTAGTTTGCTGTTGACTGTTAGAGAAAATCCCCATTATTGTTGATTGCTATGTGAAATAACAGATCTGCCAGTGTTATTTTGGCACGTATAAAGGGTCTGTCTTCAGCAGCCGCTGTGGCTTACGGCCACACCACCCTGAGCGCGCCCGATCTCGTCTGATCTCGGAAGCTAAGCAGGGTCGGGCCTGGTTAGTACTTGGATGGGAGACCGCCTGGGAATACCAGGTGCCGTAAGCTTTTTGTCCCCATCTTTTCCTGCCTATCTTACAGCAAGCAGAATGCCGCTTCCTCTGTAGTTGAGACAGGGCACGCCCAAACTACTTTTATTTTGCAGCCTGTATTCACGCTCTGTTTTGCACTTCTGTTTTATGTCACGTCGCTTTCGGCATCGGGTATTAGGCGCTGGAAAGTCACCTCTGTAAAGTCTGCACTGCTGCCGAATGAATGAGCGCAGTCTGGGTTTTGGGCACAATGACCCAATACGTCGTCCACAAGGACTGTGGCTCACCGATGTACGTTTTGAGCAATTTCGGACGAAAATGGACTTGGAACAGAGCCAAATGTTTGATCAGGGCCATACGGAAAATTCTTGTTGGGGGGGAGTAGTTATTTCTTAGTTTTGCTGTTGACTGTTAGAGAAAATCCCCATTATTGTTGATTGCTATGTGAAATAACAGATC
>NW_026117485.1:0-23073 GCF_001640805.2 Lates calcarifer
CTCTGAGTCAGGGCAGCTCTGTGGGCAGTCTGGGTCTGGAGGATGACGACGACAGAAACTCTCTGAAGAACCACTTTGATACTCTGGCCTCCAGTCTGAGCGAAGGTACGACTGACCCATCTTCATCATCTTCTTCCTCCTCATCCTGTGTGTCAGTGATGTCTGGACCGACCACCTGAATGTTACTGAGCAGAAACTCAGGACAGTCCTGGATATTTTGACAATAATAATAATAATAATCATCCAACAGCTACTACTTTTACTATCCGTCTTTTTTCTCTCTTAAAGCTGCAGTGATCGATCATTTTGATCAAAGCGTTAATCAGTAATCATTTTGATAATCAATCAGTGGTTGAAACTGATTCATTTAGAAGGTATCGACAGGTTAATTGGTAATTAAAATAATCTGCTGTTTGTGACCTTGACCTTTCAGAGAAGTTCGACACTGACCTGAGGAACCTGCAGCCTCCGGAGGAGAAAACACTTCCTGAACCCTCGACTCAGCATCTCCACCCGCTTCCTGTCCCGCTTCCAGGACAGAATCAGGTCGGTGCCCGGAGCCGAGGCCGCGACCTTTGACCTGGAGGGAGGTTATAGGTCAGAGTTTGTCTGGTCGTTGTTGTCATGGCGATGACTGTTTGTTTTCTGCCGTGTCTTCAGGGCGTGGCCGAGTCGAGCTCCGCCTCTGGTCTCCATCCCAACCAGGATCTCAGAGGAGAGCAACGTCAGCAACACCGGTGGTATGAAGACACCTGAGACACACCTGAGACACACCTGAAACTTCACCTGAGACACACCTGAAAGCTGTGGTTAAATCTTTGTTTCCAGGTGAACCTGGAGTCAAGCGTCGACATCGGATCAGAGTCGACTCAGAGAGAAAACAGCAGCGCTGTCGGAGGTGAGTCACAGACGTTTCCTCTGTGTGGACGAGCAGAACTAATTTAAACGCAGCTGTAAACAGGAAGTCGCCACGTCCAGCAGGTGTGATTGTGGTGCGTTCACGGCACGTTGGAAAGTAGGAAATTACAAGCTCCAAATGATTTTAATGCATGAACAGGTCGGATTCAAACACCTGATTTACCAAACTTGATGTCAGAAGAACTACAAACATGGCGTCCTCTGCCATTACTGGTAGGAAGAGTAATATTACTTATTATTGTCAATGTTTGAGTTTCTACAAATAGAAGAACATTAATCTCAGACTTTTTCCAAACGGCTGCATGAACTTAAAGACAACAACACAGTTTGCTGTGTCAAGTTTCACCATAAAAAACAGAAACTGTTCAGACTGGTCAACAGTGATCAACCAGATGAAAACGATGTTTGGTCTCAAAAGTTAATCATTCATAAACCAAATCATCTCATGATTGATTAATCAGTTGATTATCTAATCACCTCAGCTCTGTAATAAACTGTCCAGTCAGCTGTGAAGTTGGAGGTTTAAAGTCTGAAACTGGTCTGAGCAGCAGGACTGGTTCAACTTCTGCTTCAGTTTGTGACTCAGCAGGAAACAGTTCAGACTTGTTCAGATCAGATAATGTTCAGACTGATCTTCTAAACCTGCAGCATCAGATTCCTCTGAAACTCTCACAAACTTTCTCTGTGGTTTCCACACACTCACCTCAGGCCTGTTAAACAAAACGTTTGGTTTCAGTTCAGTTTGTTTCATCCTTTAGATGCAGATGTGTTTCTGACTGGAACACGTCATCGTCCTGTACGACCTGTTTTTTTCCTGCCTCTCAGTTCGCACACAGAGCTGCAGGAGGCTGCAACAGGCCTGTAAACTACAATCAGACCTGGTCTTTAAATGACTGAATCTGTGATGGCGGCAGAGACTTGATGAAGCTACTGGTTCAAACAGACGGACAGAGTCAGCCCGACACGCCAGCTTCATGTGTGCAGAGTTTCTGCTGTTTGCAGTTTGTAGCAGCAGGAAAATGTCCCTGCCATGAAGCTATGAAGTTGTAATTACAGGACTCTACAGAGGGCTTTTAATTTGAAGTAACGGTCACAGGAAGTGGAGACAGCGGTCATGCCCGGTTGAGGCCGCTAACATTAACTCAGTAACTATTGATCCTCACTCTGGACAAATCCCAAATCTGAGTCGACTGACAAAGTTCTGAGTCGAGCACAGAGTCAACACATCAGAGGACTCATCGTGCACACTTCCTGTAGCAGTCTGTTTTCTGCTGTCGGCCATTTTCAGTATAAAAAATAATGATTCATTGAAAATCCATCCATAGTACAGAGTCACATGTGTACAGAGTAACAGAATAATGCACCACCAACACAGTACTGTACCTGCAGTACTCTAATACTAATGTATAATGGGAAGTTCAGTGGCTCCGGGACGCTTCCCTGAGGGACTCCACCAGTCCTAAATGTTGGACTGTTCCTTTAAATCACTGCTTTAAAATGATAAACAGCAGAGACAGGAGTGTGTGTGTGTGTGTGTGTGTGTGTGACCACAGTGAGAAGCAGCCGGTCTGTCGTCCATAGAAGAGCTTCCTGTATGATATCCCATCAGCCCCTTCACCGCCCAACACGCCGCCGCCGACACACTGTGGTGGTCGTCCAGTGCAGAGAGACGCTGGGAGGTCTGTTTGTGTGTGTGTGGACACTCAGGTGTTTGGTGTCGTTCTCTGGGTAAAACTCACCTGGTGTTGACGTTGGTGATTAAATTCAGCTCCTCAGGGTCAATCTCAGACCAGCAGAGTCTGGGTTCCTGCTGGTCCTGGAAATCCTTGAATATCATGGAGGGATGTTGGTGGAAAATCCAGAACATAAACGAGGACTGGGGTTACATTTAAACGCTGTAATGAACTACCAGCATACATCATCAATTAATCTATTGATTACTGTGATCAAACGATGAATCATATGTCTGTAAACTGTCAGTCTCTCCGTCAGAGTGACGTCTTCAGTTTTCACAGGAAAAATCACTGAAGTAATCGATCAGTGATTGGGTTACGGTTTGGGGGGATGATGATGATTACAACAACAGGGTTCCCACATCTCCTGGAAGACCTGGAAAACCTGGACCAATCTTCCAGTCATGGAAAATAAGATAAAACATTTTTTAAAAATCTGGTAATTCTCCTGCTTTCCTTTGGCTTAGAATCAACTACAAGGCTACCAGAAGCTTTCCAGCGGTTTTTAATTTGTTCAGCACTGAAGTCCATCCTGGCTTTTTTCTTGAACGTGTTTGAATACGTTTGTATTAAAAACAGACTCAGAGCAGAAAAAATGTGCAACGTTAAAGAAAAAATATGAAGATAAATGTAATGTTTTTAGAAAAAGATGGAGCACAGTTATTCCTCTGATCATTTTGTGAAATGGCTTAAATGTCCCCTCTGCCTGAAAACAAGCCGAGCTAACGTTAGCATCTTTTAAAACAAACACATTAGCAGATGGTTTGATCGCTGTTTGTCATACAAAAGAGTGGGAACCCTGAACAAAGCTGTTTCTGTGTCGTCAATCTGATCACATTAATTGATGATTAATCTGTGATTGATAATCCCATTTGAGCAGAGCTCAGGTGACCTTTGACCACCAGGTCACAGTCGGATCAATCTGGGTAAAGCTCACTCACCTGAGTGTTCAGTTTCTGATTCTCCTCCTCTTTGACCAATCAGACGTCACCTCCAGGACTCTGATGGCCCACAACAGCAGCCTGATGTCTGGAGTCCAGCAGGGGGCGCCACGGCTTGGATACTTAGGAACCACAGCCAGCTCCAGGGCCAAAGTCAGCCAGGACCCCCCCACCTCCTCCACCATCTCCACCCAGGAGGAGAAGGAAAACTTTTCCTCCTCAGACCCCCAGCCTCCTGCTTCCCTACTGTCTGCAGGTCTGGACCCACACAGCCCCAAACCTGACCCCCATCAAGACCAGATCACAAGGTAACATCTGGTCCCAGTTTTTATTTATATATTTTTATTAAAAAATATTAACAAATATTTAGAAAATAATGTAAAAATTGGGAGACAAAACTTTATATGTTAGGAAATGTTAATCATTTGAAAATACAGCTGCAGTATTTTGACATAAGAATATTTTTATAATGAAGTAGTAATATTTTAAAAATCCTGATACTGAAGACTGAAGTCTCAGTAGGTTCACATAATGTTTTATTCAAAAATCACTACATTCAAAATATAAAGTCAAAATAGTTTGAACAAAATTTTCAATACTGAACAAAAAATGTGAAAGTTAATATTTTTACAAAAAAAGTTGTAATATTTTTATAAAATGTAGAATTTGTACAAAAAAGGCCTACTACTGTTTAACTTCCTGTTTCATGCTGTTTTCATGTTTCTCGTCGTCAGTGTCGCTGTGTTGTCTCAGGAGTCTCAGCATCCTGTACCTGTGGCGAGCCCTCAGGTGTTGGCCACACCCACTGAAGTGACGTCACAGGGTGGAGTCGAGAGGTGGAGCGTCAGCAGCTCAGAGGCAACGCCAACGAATCAAAACCAAACACTAATCTTGAGCCCCGCCCCCTCCATCACACCCACAGCCACGCCCACCACCTGTGACATCACCATTTCTGACATCATCACATCTGCCATTGTCTCTGACATCACCACTGCCTCCGGGCAGGGGGGTGGAGTCAAAGGAGCTGAGACCAGAATCCAGACTGATCGAGGTAAGACAGGTCTTTAAGAACTTTTATCCAAAACTCGAAAGGTGTTATTTTCTTTAAAATTTCCTTTTTTCTCAAAATATTAAAACTTTATGCTGAATAAATTCATAAATTCTGTTTTAATATTTACTGTCGTCAGTGTCGACAGATGATGTTTCTGAACAAACTGTCGGAGCCGATTCATCTTCATCTGATTCACCCACATCTTCCTCCTGCCCTGTCCCGCCTCAGACAGGTAACTTCCTGTCTATCTCATAGTCGGTAACATTGTAAGTCTCCTGCAGCGCCACCCTGTGGTCAGACTCCACCTGTGTTTAGAGTGAATCATCAGGCTGTTTGTTGTTTCAGGATCAGGTGATGTCGAGGAGTCGTGCAGCCTGCAGCAGTGTCAGCAGGTCGCCAACGAGCTGAGACAGACGGCGAGACGAGCCATACACCTCTACCAACAGGTTCAGTACTGACTGTAACTGTAACTGTAACTGTAACTAAAACTCATTTTCTCTCCTAATATAAAAACATTCTCTTTAATTTTTTTCCTTAAAATGTAATATTTTAAGGAAATATTATAATATTTGAAATGTTTTCAATGATTTCTCAAATGTTACATTTTATTTTATATATATATATATATATATAAATAAAATTTTGCTTTTTCTTCACAATTTATGATTTTATGTCAATATATTTTGATTCTATGCTCAAAATATTTCTATTTTATTTTCAAGACTTCCCTCTGGAAATCTCAGTTTTTTTGTTTCTTTAAATATTCTGACTTTTCTTAGTGTATTTAGATTTTTCTTGTAATTTTGCGATGTTTTTTCAGAACTTTACAAATATCTCAAAATATTATGATTTTCTTTTCAAATTATTTCACCCTCATTATCGTAACATTATGACTTTGTACTTTCAGTCAGATTTTTTTATCTGTTGTTTTTATTTCTCCCTCTTGTAGCTCGGTGTGTCGCCCGGCGTTGCAGAGCGGCGTCTTCAGATGTCGTCCGTCCTGCAGGAGGCGTTTGATTTTGTTTACTCTGAGATGCAGGTAGTCCTGCAGAAAGACGGACAGAGCAGCGGCGCCCCCTCTGGTCACCTGGAGGATGACGGGACGATGTCACTGCTGGAGAAATACTCTGAGATGCTGGTTCAGATGACCCAGAACAAACTGAACCGAATCTGATCCAAGACCAGATGGTACGGAGGCTGAAAGAGGACAAAACTGACTTTGACCTCAGCCTGAGTGACAGACTGCTGCTGCTCATTCATCAACGACTGACAGATTTTCTAAACATCAGTATTAAATTTAAAGCACCTTACATTTTATTTGTGTTTTAACTCACGATCACTGTTTGTACATAAACTGTAGTTTTATGTTTCTTAATAAATGTTTAATGTTTCAGAATTTACTGTTTTTTATTTCAGGCTTAATTTGTTTTCATTTTTAGCTGAACAGAGAAGAAGAGAAAACAACATAGGAACTCTTCAACACTGAGGCATCGGTCAAAGATCATATGATTAACAACCAACACTTAAAAAGTGACTCACCAAATATTCACAAAACCTACACACAAAAAAATACGGCTAACTAAAAACAAAAAGAGAAAACTCATGAAATAATCTAATGTAAAACAAATATAAAATTTCAGTGGCTTTTGCTTCTGGAAAAAAATATAGAAAATATACTTAAATTTATTGTTTAACATTTTTTTTGATGTCTTGAAAATGTCAGGATAAAACAATAAAACAACATGATGTTTTATAAGATATATCAAATATCACAAAGTATAACAAAATGAAAAATATAATTGAAATAAATCATATCTTCAGTTTTGAAAAGTAATTTTATTTTGTTGGAAATGGTTTTCCATAAACTTTGTTATCACAAAATGCCAGCAATTATTTTAAATGTGTGATTTTTTTCAATGACTAATTAATTAATATGGAGATATGATAAATATTTAACTTAAGTTTTAGGATTTATTTTTTTGATTTTATTTTGAATTAAATTATTGTATCAGTTACACCGAACTGACACACAAACTGAAACAAAACAAAAAATCGTTATTTTTCAGTCTAAAACAAACCAAAAAAACACAGAAAGTTAGTTTTAATGACGTTTCCAGGTGTCCCGTGGGGTGCGTTTGTTTTTTCCTCCTTAAGTCAGATCAGGAAACGCGCGAGCGGGCGGAGGTTGGCTGAGACACCCGGCAGCTGGCAGCACGAGCCACCAGCCTCCGCCCCGCCCCCGTCAGAGTGACGAATCAGAGGAGAAGAAAGTAAAACAACAAACAAACAAACCTCAGAAAACAAACAACAACAACATCAGGAGTGAGGAGACTCTGACATGGCGGCGGTTCGAGGAGCCAGATCCTCGACCCAGAGCCGTCTGTAACATCAGGCCGGGCTGGGAGCGTCTGTCGGCGTGGACTCGGCGTGAAGCGGCCGGGGCTGTGGGGCATCATGGCCGCTGTCACCTCCCGGAGAATCACGACAGATTCAGCCGGAGGGTCAGACCCGAGAGGCCCGGTCCTGCCTCCGGGGGGATCCGGCAGGTCGGCGGAGACCTGGAAGAGACACATCGTCCGGCAGCTGAAGCACCGAGACCTGAGCCAGCACGCCATGTTCCAGGACCTGATCCGCTTCTGTAAGACCCACAAGTTTTATCTGAGCTGCAGCTGGACCGGGTTTAGTTGACGCCCAGTGTGGTCCAGATTTACAGACAGAGGTCCCGGAACGTTCAGTTTTCTGAACCAAACTCCATTTAAAAATCAGCCTGTTCAACAGGGGTGAGACTGAGTTATCATTAGGTGTCAGCTGTGAAGTTACAACGGCTGCTAAAAACCGAGATTTTTTGAATGGAGTTTGGTGCAGAGAAATTCTTCCTGGTTACCTACCTGGTAAAAGAGTTAATAACAAAAACGAAGTTTATCGGGCTCCTGTAAAGTATTTTTCAATGAGCCAAACTCCATTTAAAAAAGCCTCACATTATTTAACAGCTGTTGGTGATTAGAGATGAGGTTTTTGTTTCACTTTTCACCTTTTCACCAAGTCAAAACAATAAAGTGATATTTTCTTAGTGGAGTTTGGTTGAGAAACATCCTGAGTTGCATAAATACAATAAAAGACACAGTTAATGCTGTTAAGAAGTAGATATGTAAACTACTATATACTATATGCAGAAAACAGATATTTAAATGGAGTTTGGTTCAGACAGATGCTACCTGGTGTCACACCTAGAAAAACGAGTTCTTCAGTTTAAGTTGAGCCAAATTGAATAAACAGAAATCAAGGCTCAGTTTTAAGATAACAAAAAAGCAGAGGTTTTGTGAATAGAGTTTGGTTCAGAGACATTCTGCCTGGTTTATAATCTGTTAAAGACTCAAGTCCAGAAAGTTGTATTTACATTAGGACTGTTGCAAACTATGAAAATTAACTAAATCCAGATGAGCTGGGTTTAGTTTATATGTGATATTTTCCAAACATATCTCAGGAAGCTCCTGTAAAGTTGTTGTTGTTGTTAAAACCAAAGGTCATTAAAAAATGTCATTTTAGTTTATAATTTCTAATCACAAGCCTGAGATTCAGCTGCTCTGAAGTTTGGCTCAAGTCTATAAATCCTACTGTACAGGAGTCCTGTCTGCAGTAGACCTTATTCTACTTTATTCCATTGGACTCATAACCAGGTCTCTGAACCAAACTCTGTTCAAAAACTCTTTTATTTTATAGTTTTTGTTCACAAGGCTGAGATCAAGTTCAACACTGAAATCACCGTCCAGTGAAAAACTGTATTTTTTGAATGGAGTTTGGTTGAGAGACGCACTACCTGATTACACACCTGTTAAAACACAGTGAAACTTGGATCGACTGTAACTCCAGCTTTAGTTTTCAGATGAACGTTCTGACTTTAGCATCTGTTCACAGTAAACAAGTTCCTTTATTTTGTTGCCGTTCTTGGACAGGAAATGGTCAGAAAATAAACCTCATGTTTGTTCCACTTCCTCTGAGAGGTGACTCATATGTGACGACCAATCACAGGTCTGCTGCTGCTGCTTCATCATCTGCTCTGATACTGATGGTGTCAGAGAACGTGATGCTGGTGGATCATCACAGAACCACAAACCCTCAGAGAACCAATTTTATTTCCCTGTTCTGCAAAAATTTAAGAGACTTTAGATTAAAAGATGAGAAACCAGGCAGGAATCTTAAAATCGTCTGATTTTGAATGGAGTTTGGTGCAAGGTTCTCTCTGTGGCTGTGAATGGACACCAGTTATTTTTACTTTAATTTTCATCACTTAGAGCTGTAGCTAATGTTAGCCAAGGGTCAGCACAGGTAGAAACCAGGACCAGGACCAGGGCGTGGACAAGGACCAGGATCTTGGTCTGGATCTTGGTCTGGATCTTGGTCTGGACCTGTTTCCTGTTTTGTTTGCAGACACTCAGCTGCTGGAGAAAACAAGTCTGGCCAAAGGAATCCTGAGCTGCTCCCTCAGGTAACTCACCTGTACATACACACACACACACAGTTCAGAGTCGGTGTGAACATGTGATGATGCTGTCGGGTGTGTTTGTTTTGTGTATCGAGGCGTCCCTCCCCTGACAGCAGCAGCTCCATCTCCGCTCTGCTCCACCAGAACAGCCAGCTGAAGAAAACTACAGGAGAGGTGAGAGACACTAACACCAGCACCTGAGTCACACCTGGTGACATCATCACTGCATCATGTGATGTCACAAACTCCTCTCAGTCCTCCTCTCTCTTCTTCTGTTGTGTTGTAGCTGGCCTATCAGGTGGTGGAGCTGCAGCAGCAGATCAAGATCAAGGAATGTGTTCTGGAGGAGCAGCATGCCAGGTGAGTCACATACCTGAACCTGCTCACCTGTCAGCTCACCTGTCACCTGTCACCTCACAGTCTCTGGTTTCTCAGGCTGGCGGAGGAGGAGTGTCGGCTGGCGGGTGCGTTTGATTCCCATCGGGAGCTGCAGGAGCGGGTGGAGCGGGTTCAGGGGGAGAACGGGGCGCTGAAGACGGAGTACGACGCCCTGCTGGAGCGACAGAGGGGGGCGGAGACAAGACTCAGGGAGGAGAAGGTCAGAGGAGGACACCTGGTGGAGGACATGATCCACCTGAAACAGCAGGCTGCCGCCCGCATGAACAGCCGCAACGAGCGCAGGTCCAGGTACCTGAACACACCTGAACACACCTGTTCATCACACCTGAAAGTTGTTCTCGTGTTGTGACGTTAACGTCTCATTTCTTTGTTTCCATCAGAGCTCGTGAAGCGAACCTGCAGAAGGAGCTACAGACGGCTGCCAGGTCAAAGGTCACCATAGACAGGTATGATGCACCTGGTGTTTCAGTACATGATTTGTTGGTTCAGTGTGAAGTTGGTTCATGTTTACAGGTCTGGGCTCTTACTGTGGTCGTTTAATCTCTGGCTGTTTGACTCTCAGCTCCTCCAGCGCTCCGACCTCCAGATCCACGTCCCCAAAGAACGAGAACCAGGACCAGGAGTCCACAGAGCAGAGACACACCAGACTCTTCAGGTCCGACCAGACTCATTATTTAAACTCAGGTCAGTGAACTCGGGAATGTTTGGTCACCAGTTTAGTTTTCTGTTTTCTTGTTTTCAGATCGGCGTCGGCCACGTCCCCGAGGATCCTCTCCTCCATCAGAGAGCTGTTTGAGTGAGTCTTCACGTCCCGTTTTTATTTCAGTGTTTAGACACGTGACTTTAAAAATAACGTGTCTACCTGTGTGTGTGATGTCAGCAGGAAGAGGCGTGGCCACTCGGTCTGCAGCCTGGAGGAGGACCTGACGTGTCCTGTTGGAATCTGTCTGTCAGCCAGAGTCCCGGCCAGAGCCCTGCACGTCCTGGTAAAACACACTGATCTCTGTTAGTTCAGGAAACGTCTGTCGCCCCCTGTGGTGGAGATGAGAACTGCAGGATGTGAAGAGACAGTGTTCCTCTGTGTTTGACAAAGACCTCCTCTGTCTCCCTCTCATTACCCATCATGCCTCTGTGTAAAGCAGCAGCAGGTCGTGTTTTTACGTCACCTCCATGTTCCCTCAGTCTCCTCCTCAGCTGGAACCTGGAACCTCATGACCTTTGACCCGGTTCCTCTGAGAACCTGAACCTCTCAGAACTGTGTGGTTCAAAGTTCCTCTTGTGTTTTTACATCAGTATTAAGTCGAGGATGAAGCAGCTGATACTGATTCCAGGTTGTTTGTTTCCGTTGATTCGATGATTCTCGACCACGAGGACTCACCTGTATCCAGGTGAAGAACACACACACCTGTTCAGGGTTCACAGGTGTGAGACAGGAAACATGATGTGAAGGATGAGGCAGGCAAACTGTTCAAATCATGTTTTTTTATGAGGAGGGAGTTGAAGGATTCACACCTGTCTCACCTGTCTGTATCTCACCTGTGTCACCTGTCTGTCTCTTTCTCAGGACGCCCATGAGCAGGGCATTAACGCGGTGCGGTTCAGTTCCAGTTCAGACCTGTTGGCGACCGGAGGAACGGACCGGGTCATCAAACTGTGGGAGGTCCGAGCAGGTAAACTCACCTCTGCTCACTTTATTACCTGTATCCATTTAAATGATGAGGTGTTGTGACCTCACTGATGATGTCACCAGGCTCACTGACCCACAGAGCGACTCTGGACGGCAGCACCGAGGGTATCACCTGCATCGAGTTCGACCCCACGGTGAGTAAACCCTGCGCCTCAGGTGTTGGTTATTAAAGGACCAGTCTGATGTTTGATTTGTTTGTCTTCAGGGTCTGAGGATCCTCGCGGCGTCTTACGATAAATCGGCTTTGTTGTGGCGACTGGACGACTCTGTTCCCAAGGTAACCATGACGACTTCTCTGATTGATCTCAGTGTCTCACCTGTCTCACATGTCTGTGTCTCACTGAGAGACAGGTCAGTTTTGACAACAACTACTTTTGGACTTATTCTTCTGACTGGAAGGTCCTGTGTCCTGTGTCTCACCTGTCTCACCTGTCTCACCTGTCTCTCAGTGTCTAACCTGTCTGTGTCTCTCCTGTCTCTCAGTGTCTCACCTGTCTCACCTGTCTGTCTCAGCTGACTCTGACAGGTCACATCAGGAAGGTCACAGCAGCACGGTTCAGCAGTTTACCTCATCAGGTGGTGACAGGAAGTGCAGACAGAACCATCAGACTGTGGGACCTGCAGAGAGCTGCCTGTGAGTCACACTGATCAATCACCAATACCTGATCAATACCTGGTTGGTGAGTGTTCACTGAGGTGTGGACCTGTGTGTGCAGGTGTGCAGGTAGTTGAAGTGGCGTCGTACTGCAGCGACCTGGTCTGTTCTGAGAACTGTATCATCAGTGGACACTTCGACTCCAAGATCAGGGTCTGGGACACCAGGTAGCACCTCACCCTGTCATCACCTCACCCTGTCATCACCCAGTCATTTCTCTGCTACACATTCATTTACTGATGTTCACTCATACACTTTCACCACTTCAACATTTAACTCCACTGCTTCACCACTTCATTAATCACTCACTCACTCACTCACTCTGTCCAACTGAACTTCCTTCACCACGTTTATCATTCACCACTTCATCATCAGGTCTGACATCGAGCTTCTGTCAGTTTCTTTCAGTAGAGTCATGAACAGTAGAAACAGCTCATCAGTCGACTCTGTTTTCTATTCAGACTCCACTGCAGGTTACTGTCTCAGAAGAAGCAGTAGAAGCAGTAGAAACAGTAGAAACAGTAGAAGCAGTAGAAACAGTAGAGTCGTCTCTGTGACTGACGGCTTTAATTTAAACCACCTGACACCTCTCATTCATCCTCCCTCCATCTCCACGGTGACTCCTCGTCTTCCTCTGTTACCTAGCAACAGCTCAGCCACAGCACGACCTCCCCCATCTCCACAGAGTCAGAGTCACACTCCACCATCCACCCTCCCTTCCCCTGATTGGACAGTGACATCGTTCACTGGGCTGTGATTGGTCAGAGTTGAATAATATCATCCTAATGAGGCTTTTTATTTATTTACAGAGGTTTGATCATAAATTCTGATCTAAAATCAATAAAATCAACAGGTGACATCATCATCTGCCTGTTGATTGGTCAGTTCACATCTAAGCTGAAAGCTCTGGATATTTTTATGTGGTTTAATAGGTGAAGGTTCAGGTATTAACCTGAGACACCTTTATTAACTTTTCTGTGAATGAAAAACTCATCAGACGAATAAAGTTGTTAATAAAGTTAATTGAAGTGTTGTGTTGCGTTCAGGGCAGTGAGCTGCGTTCAGGAGCTTCCTGCTCAGGGTAAAGTCACCTCGCTGGACCTCAGCGCCGACCACCGTCAGCTGCTCAGCTGCTGCCGTGACGACTGCCTCCAGCTGGTCGACCTGAGGAGGCGGAGCAACGACCGCATGTGTTTCAGGTAGAAAACATAAGAGTCTGATGAAGTTTGTTGTTGTTGTGGTTGTTGTGGTTGTTGTTGTGGTTGCTGTGGTTGTTGTGGTTGTGTGGTTGTGTGGTTGCTGTGGTTGTTGTGGTTGTTGTAGTTGTTGTGGTTGTTGTTGTGGTTGTTGTTGTTGTGGTTGGTGTGGTTGTTTTTGTTGTGGTTGTGGCTGTTGTTGTGGTTGTTGTTGTTGTGGTTGGTGTGGTTGTTTTTGTTGTGGTTGTGGTTGTTGTTGTGGTTGGTGTGGTTGTTGTTGTTGTGGTTGGTGTGGTTGTTTTTGTTGTGGTTGTGGTTGTTGTTGTGGTTGGTGTGGTTGTTTTGTTGTGGTTGTGGTTGTTGTTGTGGTTGGTGGTTGTTGTGGTTGTTGTGTGGTTGTTGTTGTTGTGGTTGTTGTTGGTGGTGGTTGTGGTTGTTGTTGTGGTTGTTGTTGCTGTTGGTTGTGGTTGTTTTTGTTTGTTGTTGTTGTGGTTGTTGTGGTTGTTGTTGTGGTTGTTGTTGTTGTGTTGTTGTGGTTGTGTGGTTGTTTTGTTGTGGTTGTTGTTGTGGTTTGGTTGGTTGTTGTTGTGTTGTTGTGGTTGTGGTTGTTGTGTTGTTGTTGTGGTTGTGTTGTTGTGTTGTTGTGGTGTGGTTGTGGTTGTGTTGTTGTTGTGGTGTGGTGTGTGGTTGGTTGTGGTTGTTGGTTGTTGTGGTTGGTTGGTTGTGTTGTTGTTGTGTTGTGGTTGGTTGTTGTGGTTGTTGTGTTGTTGTTGGTGTGGGTTGTGGTGTGGTTGTTGTTGGTTGTGTGTTGTTGTTGTTGTTGTTGTGTGGTTGTTGGTTGTTGTGGTTGTTGTGGTTGTTGTTGTTGTTGGTTGTTGTTGTGGTTGGTTGTTGTGGTTGTTGTGTTGTTGTTGTTGTTGGTGTGTGGTTGTGGTTGTTGTTGTGTTGTGTGTGGTTGTGGTTGTTGTTGTGGTTGTTGTTGTGGTTGCTGTGGTTGTTGTGGTTGTTGTTGTGGTTGTTGTTGTGGTTGTTGTTGTTGTTGTTGTGGTTGGTGTGGTTGTTTTTGTTGTGGTTGTTGTGGTTGTGGTTGTTGTTGTGGTTGTTGTTGTGGTTGTTGTTGTGGTTGTTGTGGTTGTTGTTGTGGTTGATGTGGTTGTTGTTGTGGTTGTTGTTGTTGTTGTGGTTGTTGTGGTGAAGGGACTGACTGTGTCTGTGTCTCCATCAGAGCTGAGGGGTTTAAATGTGGCAGCGACAGCACCAAGGCTGTGATCAGGTGAGTTCTTAACACACACACACTAACAGATGGAGGCAGTGGTATTCCAGCAGCTCCTGGTTAAATCCCTGTTTTTGTCAATGGAGTCTGGTACTGATATATAGAGATGTTTCTGGATCTTCCTCTTTAATAAAAAGCTCTGTCTCTGTAGGAATCCTGTCATAATGTTGTCAGACTCTGAGAAGAACAGTCTGAGTCTGTCAGAGATAAAAACTGAGGTGATCTGGTTTAGTGGTCCAGGTTCATGTTCATTTAAACACTAACTGACTAGAGGAGCAGAGAGTTTCTGTGTATTTAATCGTCTCAGTTTATGATCAGAACATTCCAGCAGAAAACAGAGAGATAAAAATAGAGGAGGATGGACGGAGAGAGAGAGAGAGAGAGAGATGCTGCCTGGTTCATGTTCTGCAGTTTCCATGACGACAGCAGGACCAGGATGCTGTGTGTGTGTTCATCTCTGTGACAGAGACATTAAATACATCAACCTGTTTCTGCACAAACACACACACAGTCTGCGTTCCCTGCTGGGTTCTCTCTCAGGTTCTACACAGAACCGACGAGGCTTCTAACTCTGCTCAGCTGGAACATTACCCGTGATCAAACTCACAGGTTCGAACCCCTGACACAGAACAGGTGGTTTGTACCTGTGATTATACAGCTGTTGAGTTTATAAGCAGAGATCCACTGAAACCAAATAAATATGAATTTATTATTTGAAACTTTGTTGTATTGTATTCAGCTTCACTGTTTCACTGTAATTCACCAACTCAAGTCCTGGTTTGCAGGACTCATGACTTGGACTCGGACTCAAGCATTCCCTGAATTCAGACTCAGATGTTGTTTTTTGTAATAGGCCAAAATCTTTTGACCTGATTTATTAATATGACTATTAACAGAAAGGCAGGCAGGTGTGTTCACCTGTCTACCTGTGGATTCATGTGAATCCTGTCAGTGACAGAGACCAGACCGGGACCTGTCACAGTAAATCTTAATATATTGAATATATTGAAGTAAAAGTAACTGCAGATTTCTGTTGGCTGGAGGCTTTTATTGTGAAGGAGCTGCAGGAAGTGAAGAGAAACATAAGCACATTAGTGGTGTAGAAAGTTAATAACTTTTTTTTGGACGTTCTTTCTCTTCAGTCCAGACGGTTGTTTTCTGGCGGCTGGATCAGCAGACGGAACCGTTTACGTCTGGAACGCCTCGACCAACAACCTGGAGACCCGCCTCCCTGACAAACACAGGTATAACAATAGTTTTATTCTGTGAATGATGAGATGCTAAATGTTGTACTGTTCCTTTAATAATCCCTCTCTCTCTTTAGTTCGTCCATCAGCGCCGTGTCCTGGTCTCTGTCCGGCGAATACGTCGTCAGCGTGGACAAGAGTAGGCGGGCCGTCCTCTGGAGCGACATCTGAACCGGCCAATCCACGAGGAGGTCACGTTGTCACGGCAACACCACTCACAACACTGATCACAGAGCTGTTGCAGGGAACATTTGGGATTTTTTTAAAAGCTATTTGTTGATTGGACAAAAGGGACAGAACTTCCTGCTTGATGCATTTTTCTTTACCACAACACAGGAAGATTACTGAGGGAAAACACAAACATTCATTAACAAAGGGAAAACCTCGTCTAACATTTACAGCATGTCTCTGTGGACATTTTGTACAAACCTAAAACAACAGGCTGATTTTAGTTTACATGTTTTATTTTTCTGTGTTGTAAGTATGTTGTTGTTGTTGTTGTATGTTATTTTTTTAGGAGGTGCAGACGACCTCACATCCAGGTTTTTGTTTTTGGTGTTAAAGTGTGTGGTGTTCAGGGACTAAAATTAGCGTGGGGTATTCGGGTACTGAAACAAGAGTGGGGGATGTCAGTTGCTGGTTTAATCCTGCGTGTGACCGACGTCCAGACAAAAAGACAAGCAGGTCTGAATATTTATGATGCATTCAGGGACCAGTCAGAGCCCATCAGACTGCAGTGAAACATTTTGCACCTAAACAGGGACTGGAACTTCGCCTTCCAGTCCAGTCAGCTGTTGACTTTACATTCTTGTCCGTCCACCTTCTCTCCAAGAACAGAAACAGGGTTTGTTGTTGTCCTGGTTCTTCTGAAATCCACCACCATCTCCTTGGTCTTGGTGACAGGAACAGGTGATTACTCCCACAGCAAAGAGGTCCACCAGGTCTCCAGTCCACTGCTGAGACACCCCACAACTACAGAGTCATCTGAAAACTTGTGCAAAGAAATAAAATCAGTGAATCAGTCAATGAAAATATTTTTTTTCCCGTATACTACTCCAGGTCTCAGTCCACCCATGGAGCTGACTTTCTGTCCGGTTCATTTTTGATATCAACCTGATGAAGACAGTTTGGCTCAGACAGCTGAGTCTGAGGAGGTTGGACTTGAGGTGGATCAAAGGTTTCAGATGTGGACTCCCCATCAGAGTTGTGTGGACAGTCTGAGGTGTAGAGTGTGAAGAGGTCTGTGGTCTGTCCATCAAGTCGAGCAGAGTTTTGTTAGAGAAGAAATCGAAGAACATGATTGTCACAGAGCTGCAGGGTTTGTCCAGATGAAGCAGGTAGACTAAGGTTTCATGAAGAACTTGTTGATCAGAGGATGATGGACAGCTGCTTTACAAACTGATTCAGAGTCAGGTTGCTCTCTTCAGACAGGCTTTTGAAATGCCTAAAGTTTCCTTCACAAAGGTTTTAAATGTTGATGTAACATTAGTTATAAAACATTTATGTAAAAATCTCCAGTCTTCTTGTCAAATTCAGACGATCCATTCAGTCCCGTCCGGTCTGCTCATCCAGGACTGGGTCATGTTTAATGATTAGTTCATCATTTTTTGAGGAATTATTGTGTGATATACACCGATCAGCCAGAACATTAAAACCACCTGTAGGTCCCCCTTGACCTCTGGGGTTGTCCTGTGGATCCTTTGGGTCCTCTGTGGTGTGGGGTGGGTGGTCTCCATGGATCTGGCTTGTTCTGGATCATCCCACAGATGCTGGATCTGATTGGGATCTGGGGAGTTTGGAGTCCAGGTCAACACCTTGGACTCTTGTTGCTCAAGACATTTTTGAGCAGGCTTGGTGGTGTAGTGGGTTTGTCTTCCTGCTGGGGGAGGACCCTGTTGCCATGGGGGGGGGGGGGGGGTCAACAACAGTGTTTAGGTGTCAAAGTAAAATCCAATGAATGAAGGAGCCGAGGTTTCCCAGCAGAACATGGATTCTAACCAGATTATCAGTGTTATTCACTTCACCCGTCAGTGGTTTAATGTTGATCGGTGTAAATGTCACTTGGTAAATAATTCTGAGCCTCATCATCCCCACTGGGTTTTATTGATCTGCCTCAAATGTTCAGACTGAACAGGTTTCAGTGTAAGAGAAAACAGTTGTTCAGAAACAACCCGAGGAACAAATCAAAGAGTTTGGATCTGTATCCTGACACCGAGGAGTCAGAGTGAGGAGTTTCCTGCAGCTCTCTGCGCTGGATTTACATTTAAAAGGCGTCTGCATTAATCCTCTGTTTGGCCTCTCAGCTTTGAAGAGTGAAGTCAGCGGCTTCAAAGAGAAAAGTCGACGGCCGGAGGCTGTGATGGAGTCTGAGCACACACAGAGAGATTTACATCCTGTTAGATCAGCTGCTGAAACATCCAGAGCAGCTGATTTCATCGGTGTCAAACTCAGACTCTGTCGTTCAGTTAAAGTGTCGACGTTTCCTCTTCAGAGCTTCTGTTCATTTTCTGAACAAATCACGTCGCTGCCTTCTCACCTGAGAGACGAGCTGAGCGTCACTTTAAAAACGTTAAATATCAATGTTTACAGTCGTCTGATTTATTGATTTATTGATCATTTTTATCAACATGTTTCTGTTGTTTTTATTTATCTTCAGGTCTGAGGCTCCTGATGGTGAAAGGGAAACATTCTGTTCTTTGTCTTTATTTATTTACTCTCTTTGGCCTTAATGTACAACCAAAATCAGAAAAACAAAGTGTCTTCGTTTGTCCTAAAGAAAACTGAGGAAGAGATAGGAATTTAATAACTGAGTAAACAGCCTGAATAAAATAAAAAAAGAAAAAAAAGGGAAACATGCAGTTTGTCTGATGGAAGCAACACAAATAATTCATTGTTAAAGGTGTTTATATTTGTACGGAAGTACCACTATAATGATGCACAAATAGAGTTAATTAAATTATAAAATTAAGTAAATAAATAAAACCTGAGAGCCACAACATCATGAAAAAATCAATAAGAAATATGAAATAAAACCTGTTTTAAGATTTTGTCCAGATATTCAGTTTCATTCAGACATTTCTGATCAGACTGTGGTTTCCACTGAACCCAGTGAATCTGGATCAATGTATAAACTCAGGTTCAATGAAAACATCAAAGAATAACTCTCTAACTTTGAACCTGGCTCTTATTTTACATGTTTTTGGGTATAAATGATTGACAGGGACAGAAATATTTGGAATCGGTGCAGTATTGATCAACAACAGTGAACAGCTGCTGCAGTGTAATCCAATGGATGGTCGTCCACGTCAGAGTCCGTCCACTACAGTTCTTGTTTTTGTCTCTGACAGACTCAGATTGTTATTCTGTGTCTGACAACATGATGACAGAATTCCTACAGAGACAGAGCTTTTTATTAAAGAGTCAGATCCTTTTAGTTTAACCAGAAACATCTCTATATATCTCTACCAGACTCCATAGAGAAAAACAGGGATTTAACCAGGAGCTGCTGGAATACCACTGCCTCCATCTGTTAGTGTGTCTGTGTTACTGTGTGACTTTCAGTGGTGGAAGAAGTAATCAGTTACTTTACTGAAGTAAAAGTACCACAGGTCAGTCTCATATGAAAACAATTTGATAAATCAGACAGCTTCATGTGGCTGTGATTGAGTTTCCTTTCGCTTCCTTCACAGCAAAAAAAGACAGTTTGATAGAAAATATCTGACTCTGACTTTCTCTGTTCTGTTTTTCCTCTGCTGCTGTAACTTTCTAATAAACTCTATCTCTTCTAACGTCTGTCCTTTGTCCTGTTGTCTCCTCGCTCGTCTCTGATCTCGGGGCGTTTTTCTCGTGACGAACTGTTGAAGTCTCGTCTGCGAGTTTTAAAAATAAAGCGATGATGGTGGTGATGATGATGATGAGGAAGAGAAGCTTCGGCGCTGGAGGCTGTTTCATGCTGAGGTCATTAATGAGGAAACAGGAAACAGCTGCTGCCTCTGACCTGACCCACCGCCGACCCTCAGAAACTGATCCACCACAGAGACCAGGACCAGGATCAACAGCACAATCCTGATCACCCTGGATTTTGTTTCGCAGGCTGAATCCAAACCTCCACCCTCTGGACCTTTTGCCAGTACAACAGAAAAAAATCCTAATTATTCAGCCTCATCATGTTGTTCTGTTCATAAAATGACCTTGACATGGTTTTGCCATGGATTATGGGTCATTTAATGAGCTAGCAAACCCTCTGAAAGTCATACAAAGTCCACCTGAAGTCCCTTGGAAACTTTGTGGATTTGGACAGACTTCAGGACTCATGGCCTTCCCGAGAACACAGTCTGAGAGTCTGGATGTTTGTATTCAGTCTTCGTGGATGTTACTGGATCCTGCAGACACAACTCAGGGCTAAAAACAGCCATTTGTGTCAACGGTCCCCAACTATTGGGCCACGGACTGGTACCAGGCTGCACAGAAAGAACAAAAATGTATTTAGTGAATCCCCCCCCCCCAACACACGATTTCTGATCGGAAATATTGATCATGTTTAATATTTATCGATCGTCTTCAGAGCAGATCAGGGAGGGTAAGATCAGTCTGAACACACCTCACACCACAGGAGAATCTGACAAGATCATCTTTACAACCATCAGATAATCAGACCTGAGGACTCCGATCAGGAGACTCGGACTGGTTATCTTGTAGTGTGAACCTGCTTTACGTGACACTGGTCGGTGGTGCACAAAATGTTGGTGGCCGCCATATTTACGTTGCCCTGCTGCAAAGCTCATGACTACAGGAGAGGGTTGGACCGTAGATACTGGTAAATCCAACCCTGAGGCCCTGAGATCCTTAACCTCCTTCACTTGGGACAGAAACTCCCCCCCAGCCCGAGAGAAACATTACTGTTTCCAGTCAGAACCACAGCCTCAGACTTGGAGGTAAAGGCTTTTTTTGTGAAACTGATTTTATTTGATTTCAGTAATGTTCCAAATATTTTGGCACTATAAATCTTCCATACAGCTGTGTTAAACTCTGGTCTGTTTCCCTCTGCAGGTTTTCTTCTGCTTTTTGAGGCAGGTTGACGTCTGATGTTTGGAGAATTTGTGACATTTCGAGGTAAAATGTAAATGAATGTTTCTATTTATTTCCTCAAGGACGGACAGACGAACAGATGGAGGGATGACGGAGGTCAGAGTCCAGCTGTGAGCTTGATGTTAATGTCACAGGCAGAAATAAAATCTGTCCTCTGGGTGTTTCATTTTTTAACACATTGTACTGCTAATGAGTCTGACAGCAGGGAGAGAGAGAGAGAGAGAGGAGAGAGAGAGAGAGGCAGTGAGGGAGGTAGAGAAGGAGGGAGGAGGGTGAGTTGAAGAGGAGGAGCAGAGTGGTGGATTCAGTCAGTCGCTCAGGTGGATCGGAGCTCAGATGGAGGTTTGTTCTTGTGCTGAGGAGAATCTGACGGTATGACGACGACTTCCTGAGAGAGAGAGAGAGAGAGACATCCTCCCCTCAGTTTCCACGGTGACGGCATCCCTCCATCCTCCTCTACCTCCTCCTCCTCCTCCTCCTCCATTATCTCTCCGTCCGGCTGCTGTCGGCTCGTCGGCGTCATCAGGATGGGAGATAAAGGAACCAGGTAAGAATAAGTGTGTGTGTGTGTGTGTGTGTGTGTGTGTGTGTGTGTCAGTAACACACCCTGATGAGTGCGAGTGTGTGTTTTTATACTGAGCGCTGCTGTTTGTGTTTCATGGTTCCTTCATGTCGTCCTGCTGCTGGTTACAGATACAGAGGAGGTGTGTGTGTGTGTGTGTGTGTGTGTTGTTGTAACATTATGTAACGTTCTGTCAGAACCTCGAGCAGTGTGTGTGTGTGTGTGTGTGTGTGTGTGTGTGAGTGATGTCTCTGATGGTTTCCTCTTCTCTTTTTTAAGGGATTTTTGTGCATTTCTGGCCTTTATTTTGATAGTGCGACAGACAGGAAACATAGGGCTGGGGGGGGGGGGGGGGACTTGCAGGGTTGAGACAGTTACTCAAAAAATGTAATCAATTACTCATTATTTGTTAGTAGTTTGCAGGTAATGAAGTTATTTGACCTGAGTTCTGCTGCAGGTTCTTCAGACGAGTCAGATGTTCCTGACAGATGTACCACAGTGTGATCGCTGACGTGTTGTCAGTGTGTGTTACCTCCTCTCTCATTACACCAAATAATCTAAACTACAACACACAACTCAACAAAACCAAGCTGACTCAACCTGAAACAACCAGAGTGCAGAGTCCAGAGAGTCCAGTGATCACACTGGTGCTTACCTTCAGTCCGACTCCTCTGACGGTCCCTCTGGTCCAGGTCCTTCTAGTCCAGGTCTCTCTGGTCCAGGTCCTTCTGGTCCAGGCTCCTTTTAGGCTGTCTGACACAAAAGAGGACAATCCAGACCAGGGGTCCTAGATCTCACTGAGACTCGAAGTTCGACCGAACTTTGGAGACCAAAAACAGCTGCGATCAAATTCTCATAGTGTAACGACACATAAATACAAACCAAACAGGTTTTTCTAACTTGAGTTTGAATTTTCACTCTTTATGTTTTTGGGTCGTCACTGAAGAAATCCAGAGAGGAACCAGAGAAACTGCAGAACTTCATTCAGAATCCTCCTGTTTTTAAGTTTCCTTCAGTTTCACAGAGATCCAGTGATAGGTGTCTGAACGTCCATGATACTCTGACAACAGGAGCTGATCACAGAGAGTTCAGCTGCTGTTAATGGAGACAGATACAGACTGAAAATACAAACACACTGAGCTGTTTATCTTGTGTTTTAGTGCTTTTATTTCCCAGTTTGACCCAGTGTCACTCTGACAGATAGCGACCTGTAAACCTCTGCTGTCCAACACAGTCA
The DNA here is from genome assembly GCF_001640805.2 of Lates calcarifer. NCBI lineage: Eukaryota > Metazoa > Chordata > Actinopteri > Centropomidae > Lates > Lates calcarifer. The sequence goes on from NW_026117485.1 coordinate 22,471, forward strand.
TAATAAAACTGTTTTTAACGGTGCAGAGGTTCTTGAAGCAGTTGTGGTTCCACACAGAACCGGACTCGGACCACAGAACATGGATTTCTCTGCTCTGTGGTGGATGTCCTCTTGTATCTGAGCGCTGAGTGTGTTTCTGTGTTTGCAGGCTGAATGATCCGAGTGTGTTGTGTCAGGAGAATATTAATGAGTTGAGTGTGATCAGTGGGACATACAGAGCAGCTCAGACTCTGTCAGCTGACCACGTTTCTACTGAAACTCAACCAGCAGCTCAAATATTTAAACCAGCGTCTGTTCAGTCGAACCTCATTTAACAAGTGAGTGCTTCTTAGTGAGGAGGCGCAGCATTAGTTTCATTTCTCACAGGTCAGTGTTCCTATCCTGACTTCAGACAGGAAACGCTCCTTAAATAACCTCTCCTAACTTTAGGACAAGTGTTAATCTTAACTCTGACTTTCCCTCCACCAGGTGGAGTCTGATGTCAAACCACGTGTTGCCATCTGACGACCAAACCCTCGTTAGTAGATCCAGGCTAACCCCAGGCCGTGATCCTGCAGTTAGCCCGCAGCTTGGAGAGGCCGACCCAGGTCACATGGTCTGTGT
>NW_026117486.1:0-28833 GCF_001640805.2 Lates calcarifer
TTCATTTATCAGTATGTGTTGAAAATGACATAACAGCAATTAACACAAATTGTTTGTTTGTTGTTTACATATACATGCAAATCATTTTGATGCATCATTTCCTTCTTAAAACATTTTTATTCTTTATGTCAGAGCAGGCTGGTCCTACACTTGGAATCTGATTTTGTTTGTCAGTTCACCTCTACCCAGGTCTACTTATTAAGACTTAAGTCCCCCAAACAATAACAAGAGGAAAAATGTGCCTGCCTTTGTCTGTTGCAGTAAGAAAGCTGACATCTGACAGGTACAACCTTGTTTCTATAAAATTCAAAAAGAGCCAAGTTTCAAAAAGCCCAGTTTGAAAGTGGATTACATTAATTAAATATGATGAGGTTAACCATCACATTCAAATTCAACTTATAATAATAATTATTAATAATAATACAATTCTGAGGCAATTTGATTTAAAAATGATAATCATACATCTGTCCAGGGTGTAACCCGCCTCTCACTCAGTGTCAGCTGGGATCGCTCCAGCCCTGTGACCCTTAAGGATAAGCAATGTAGATAATTGATGGATGGATGGATGGATGGATGGATAATCATCCATTGAAGGTGAAAAAAATTGAAGAGAAAAAGGCAGTGTTTTTAATTGTTAGCTGTCAGCAGGGATGTTATAGAACATGGAAGCCAACATAAAAACTGAATCTATTAGTGTTATTTCTGCATCATTCAATGTAAAAACTATTCTATTCAGTCACTGACCTTACATTACAGAATGATGATAAACAACAGCAGGTTGAAGATTGTTTATGCCATGAATTAATTCAGAAATACATTTTTCAACACTTTTTTATGCTGCTAACAGTTGGGGTTTTGCCCCTCTTGCCCCAAATGACCCACTGCCACAGCATTATATCTGTGTATTCAGATTTGACTAATTGAGTTATTTGTCAGTTAGTGTTTTGCCGCTATGAGCTGTGTGTTACAGCGACTGCTGCAGCTCTAACTGCTGACTGTGTGGGCCAAATCAGCAGTCTCACTACAATAACTAACTTCCTGTTGTCTTTAGATCAGCAGCATGCACCTTGCCCTTTAACCTCAAAGCAGTATCTTTGCATCATGTCTTTGTCTGCTTCCCCTCCAGGCTAGAAAATGCAGATTTAGGTCAAGCAAAGAGCAAAAAATGAATTACACAATAACCACAATGCATTGAATATCACAGACAGACAATAATATGTTCTTATTTGTGAGTATTGTAGCCTGTATCACCGTTCAAACACTGCTGAATGAACACAGCAGAGGTGCTTTAAAACAGCAGGTCCTGCTCACCAGGAATACAGGCCTCATATATCCGGCTATTATTGACTGCTAAAAGGCCAGGAGAGTGTATGCACAGTGAATGTGTGCATGCAAATACTCAAGTGTATGTATCATGCAAACAGTTGCTATGCCTACAAGGTTTACACTCGGACAGTGGCCCATAAATCTTTCCCCGCTGTACCAATTGCATGACAGACGTCACATGAACTGTTGTCATGTTTGTTTTGGCTGATGTAGCCCGCCACCAGACAGTGCCCGTGTCAAACCGTGGTAGTATCTGCAGTGGCCACATTTAAAAATGAACAGGAAGTCAGATTTTAGATCCTGTCTGCTTAGATCTCAATATTTAAACAAGACAAGAGATGTTTCCTGCAAATGACAGATCTAATGTATTCACCCATCTGCCATGCTTATTGATGGGAAATGTTCTGCTTGTTAACAATTTGAAATCACCAGGAATAAAAGCTAGGAATGCTCTTACAGTACAATCGTATTCCCTGACTATTGTTTCCCCTGCTATGCAACAGATGATCATATTTCATTCCTATACTCTCATTATATCATTATGCACCAGCTCTTTTATTTTTCTCCAGACAGGTTCCTCTCACTCAGCACTGAAAGCTTTATCACCTGAGCAGTTAAAGCCGGAGGAAACCCTGAGTGCAGAACAAATATTTGAAGTTAGAGTACTTGAACTGTGTGTCTACAGAAAGACAAAGGGCAAAGGCAATATGTTAAAACAACGGTGTTATCTTCTTATGTAAGGAACAGACTATGGAACCCCTCTGGTGTCAGCTGGGAAAAAAGAGCCTATATGTAAATCCATGTGCACGGTTTATAGAATAGTGCTCTTGGATTATGAATCCATGAGAATACTGATACTGAGAATAGTGTAAAAGCTTCAGACACTCTGAATAGTGTGAGGGGGAGCACTGGATGTTTTAATATTTATACCAATAATGAGTACTGGTCATCAGCCACTTCAGTTTATGGATATCAGCACTGGTCTTTTAAAAGTCAGACCATTTTGATCAGCCTTGAGACAAAGAGCTGTGACCTCTCCACTTCTGTCTCTGCAGATTGAGGAGTTTCGGAGGCTGCGGTCCCACGTTAAAGGGGCTGAGCTGCCAGAGGGAATGATGGGATGTTTGGGACAACTTCCGTCCCACCCAGCCACTCAGTGACCGGACGGTTCGTGCTGCTTCCAGTGACTCTCAGTCACCATTTCCAACCTCCAAACAATGGCACCTACAGATACAAGTATAAAGGTAACAGTGCCTGTTTTAACGTTCAGTACATTAGCTGGGGCAGCTAATCAAAGAGCATCAAATCATATTACATTATACAGTAAGCACCAAATATGACCAAATGTGTGTGTATATATGATTATAGATCTTTACAGCAGTTTTTTAAGCAAACAGTTATAGATAAAGATACAGGGAAAAATGGATCATTCCTTCTCTGACTCGTTACCTGCTAAATGCTCCATTTTGTTCCGTAGCTAGTTGCCAAACTGGTATTTGATGGTGATAAGAGCAGTTGCAGTAAAACCAAAACCATGATCAGAAAGATGCTGAAACGCTCTGTAAAGCTGAGGGAGACTGCAGAGTGGTGTAGCCCATTTAATCCATTGTTGATATAAAATACTGATTAATGCAGCTTTAATTTAGCACCTACAGGAAACAATATGTTTTAGATAAATGCACCAGAGCAACTACACAAATATATAAATGAATATTAAACCGAGCAGCATCACCAAATACTGTTCCCTGTATGTTTAGTTAGCTCAGCACAGTTCCTCACACAGGGACAGACTTTTAATGGAAGTAGGCTTTCCCTGAGGTACTGGGCTCTGTGAAACTACTGTATAGTGGATCAAGCCCTGGAAGAACTAACCCAGTTCAGTTATTAATCTGGGACTAATCTATAAACAGCATGTAGTGTATGGAGGGATGCCTGATATAGCTCAGCAACACTGCAGCAGGAAGACAGGATGGAACCTTTGGAGCTCAGAGGGGACAAGGTTTAAAAAAAGAACAAATGAGACTTATATAAGTACTGTCTTTGAACTAATGAGGGCACATGACCCATGAGGAGTTCAGGATTTTGGGATAAATTAAATGTTTGTGTTTATTATTTTTTTACATGTCACCACGTTAAGATTCTAAAAAACAGATGAGCATAGATGTGCAAAAGGCTATGTGGTGTAACATTTATCTTCTTAACAGTCAGGACACAGTACGTTACGTTCAGGGTCAGGAGCAACACTGCATCAGGTGTAGAAAAAAAGGTCAACAAAAAAATTATCTGGAGCCTACATCCCCCATAATGCAACTTAGTCTTTATCTGGAACCACAGAAGAAGAGTGTTCCTCTCATGATGAGTGAGCTGAACTGGGAAGAAATGACCTCTGTGACTGGTAAAATTTATGACATCATGTGTAGAGGAAAAACTGTGTAATCTGAACAGACCTCAACATCGGTCACGTTCAAAGGACAGAGAGACGAGAGCGACAGGAAGAACAGACTGAAGTCAGTTTGTTGAGAGGAGGCATATAGAGGGAGCTGGGGTGAGGGGAGGGGAGAGTACCAGAGGGATGAAAAGGGAGGAGAAAGAGGAAGGGCAGGGAACAGAGGACTGTTGTTTACAGTGTAAACGGATACTGATCCGGTCCCACCAGCACAGACCCACCTGAGATGAGACCTGTGGACGAGACACACAGGAGAGGAGAAGTAGAGAGGAGGGGAGCTGGGTGGAGGTCAGACTGAAAACAAAACATGGAAGTGTGAGGGTGATATTTGGTCCACTGGTGCCAGTGCTTTCCATAATATTCACTTCAAACTGGATCAGCTACAAACGTGGCAGAGAGACCACATGAACCTGACACAAAAAAAACTGCTGGTTTGCTTCAGTGGTACCTGCTGCCTGTATGAATCTGGAGTGAGCTGGATATATGGGAATAGGAAAAATAAAAATAAATCAAGATCCTGTCCTGTAATCTTCTGTTTAGATTTTAGAATTTGAATTGCTACGTACATTGACATAACTGAATGTGACCAGCATCATTTGAAATTAAATTGATTCCAATAAACTGGATGTAGAGTTCAACTCTCTCTACACTTCCACATTCAGTTCTCGCAATTCAGATTCAGTTCTTGAAATTCAGTTTCATGTTCTGAGACACATCTGAAGTGGCTCGTGTATAAACAAGGTGCAACAACATCTTCCATACAGAGCAGTGGACTGAAAGGTACAGAGGGTTGATGTGTACAGTCATTAGTGTCCATGTAATGGATGCAGGTTTCCCTCACTGTGAGGGCAGCGCTGTCTCTGTCACAGTTTTTTAAATCTTCATTATACTCTGACCCATACACTGAGAAAGGACCTCTGTACTGGTGAGTATCAGCTCACTGAACCATGCGATCTTCTGTGGCACTGCAGCTTTCACAGAGTAGTTTGAACCCCTCTCTCCTGAGGTAAAGCTGTAAAGATACAGATGCAGCACAGCATAGTGAACACAGAAACACAGGAGCAATAAAGGTTCTCTCTCTGCTCAGTGTTCTCCTCTTTCTGAACTTTCACATCTGGTTTCTCTTTTCTTTCCTTTCAGGAGAGAAGAAAGACGAGGTGTGAAGAGAGGGACAGGAGGAGAGAGGGAGAGTTGATGTGGTTGTTGATCAGCAGCAGACTGAAGGTGGACAAACAAACTGTTGCTAGTACACCTTCAGTATGTGCTCCTGTTTGTTTGTATGTGTGTCTGTGTGTATAGGTGTGGTGTTCACTTTCAGCACACACCCCCGCCTTTCTGTGTGTGTCTTTATTCTTACTGTATGTGTGTGTGTGAGTGTAACACCTTCCCTGTATTACCATGTTAATCTGCTGTGTGTGTGTGTTTCTGTGTGTCCTGATCAGATGATAGGAGGCTTTATAACCAGACTGTCTGTACTGTCAAAACAAGAGCAAACATGAACCACAGATGAACCTCCACACACACACACACACACACACACACACACACACACACACACACACACACACACACACACACACACACACACACACACACAAAGACAGTGTGACAGAGCATGACAGAGACACTGAGACACAGCCATACAGCTTCCACACATGTGCTGTATACACCAGCTGTTATCATGTGTTACAGGCTGTCACAGTCACACACAACTGAATATTTCATTTTGTGTCAGATAAATGGACATGAAAGGGAAACATTACATTATAAAGCCTTATATATAAGTATATAAGGGAATATTAGTATGGACCAGTGAGTAGCAGGTTGGCTTCACACTGACAGATGGAAGTGATTGTCATCCACTGAAGTGCTTTGTGTGGTATATTTTCCTTTTAATGAGTATGTTAAGATTAGTTAGGTGATATTCTGGTGATGAAGTGGATGATAGTGAGAATAGCACTAAGTCAGTAGGTATGGTTGAAACATACCACATCTACTCAACAGATTAAGTTTAAGCCAAACTGACATGACATGAAGTCTGGGCGGAGAAGCGTCCTCCTGCTGTGTCTGTGTGTCTGGTGTCTTTGAAGAATGTGAAAAAAAAAGTCAACACACTTATATTTTTCCAACTAGAAATGTCCCCAATTCTTTAGCTGTTATAAAGCATCTTACAGCAGCAAGTGTTTGCTTCATATCATACAGACTGTAATTACCAGCAGATAATCCATTCACATCAGCCTCCTGGTTGTAAGTCAGAGGAGGGGGATAGTAATTTCTGACAGTAAACTCCCACTTAATGAAAAGAAGCACAGAAAACAAACCTGGGGAAAATGAAGAAAAAAAGAACAAATCAGATCAAATCAGCTCATTAAACAGGAGCTACAGTTTGTTCCTGGTTTCATTAGTTAAGATAAGAACTGCTACAAGTGTCTAACATGATGAAAACAACTGATTTAGGCTTCATTTCTGTGGTTTGAATAATGAGTGAATTTGCCCAAGTTTAAACTGACAGTGACATGTTGTAAATGTTACATGAACTCAGCTCAGTGTCCCACTGAACAGTTCAGTTTCATTGTTTCTCATCATGGTAGGATCAAGGTTCAAGCACATGGAGGTGATTCTCTGATATGATTCCATGTGTTGGTGAGATGTTCCTCATTGTCATTGTTGACAGTCAAATACAGCCTTTCCCGGAAACGTCTGACATTTCATTTCTTGTGTTTATTCAGCAAACAACATTCAAACTGGGTTAGATGAGCTTAAACTTAAACATCATGTTGAATATAAACCTTCATATTCACGGAAGCTTCGTTCTTTTGGACTCCAGCTCCCTCCATCAGATCTTCTGCTAAAGTGTTGATTAAAATCAGGTGAGGTTCACCATGTTGGGTTGAAAATCTCCACATGTAAATGTGAATATTTCCACCAAACGTTGCCTGTTAGCAGCTACTACTCTCATCACTCCCTTCATATGGTGTTGTTGTTTCTTTTTGGGTGGGGGAGGGGTTAGAGGCCCTGTCATGATGTGTATGTGTGTGTGTGTGTGTGTGTGTGTGTGTTTGGTCTCTTTAAGGTACTGTGTCTGACAAACTGAGCTGAAACAAACAGTGAGATGATGACTGTTAACGTAAAGCACCAATAAACTACAACACTGACTAACACACTGAACTGAACTGTTTCTGTTTCATGAACACTAATCAGTGGACAGAGCTCATCCCATGTGCAGACTGAAACCAGAGCCACTGTGTATTACATTTCTTTTTTAAAATGAAATCATATATTTATGACCCATTTCAATTCAATTCTATGTTATTTATATACTGCCAAATCACAACAGAAGTTATCTCAAGGCTTTTTTCATATAGAGCAGGTCTATACTGCACTCTTTATAAAATTCTATTTACAGAGTCCTGACTAGTCCACATTTTTAAAGATCTACATCTTTATCAGATCCTATTTAAGACGAGCTCAGGGCCACAGAGTGAGGAGGTCAGAAGGTGTTGGTGAAGGTTTGGTCTTTTCATGGAATTACTTGACAAAAAAAGAAAACTAGAGAAAACACTGGCCTGATCCTTTGACTAAATACAGAGGATTATCTGATTTGAATACATGATCTGTTCAGTCACCTACGGCCGTGTAAATCAAATGCACCTCAGGCTTGTTCAAATATTTGAAGCTAAATTCTATCAGTTTTATCAAGGTGTGGTTGTTTGGTGTTGGGACAACATGGACTGTTGCTCCTTGTTTACTCGGCTGGGACAAAGTTAGTGTTTTCTTACAGTCATGTGTTGGTATCAGATGTCCTCTGCTCTGTCACTGTCATACACACACAGGTCTCATGCATGTAGTGTGAAACAGCACTTATACATCCACACCCCTTCAGGATAAAACACTAAGATACAGTATGTACATATATATATCTATCTGTGTCAAACTAACTGTATAATACTGTAAACTAATAACTGTTGTTAGTTTGTCTTGTTAGTTCCCACATTGTGTCATAAATATACCTTTACATCTTATATTTCTCTGTAGTACTGTGGAACAATTCCAACTTCACTAACGCCCTGGTTTGAGGTAACAGTGTTTATGGTTTATGGACACCTGTAAATTTGATCTGATTTGTTCAAGGAAATGAAATGTTTTAGTAGTTGAACTTTGAATTCATTGTATTTTGCTAAAGATTAGTGTTTTCAGTGTGATTTTTTAAATACCAACTTTCTTTGTTCCAGTCTTTTCACAGTTCTGTAAAACCATCATTACAAGTTGTTTAGTCTCATATTCAGCTGTTGGGATGAAACGCTCTCGCTTGTTCCAGGTGCACTGATGCTTATATCAAGAATTTACCTTGAAATGTCTGTGTACTAACACATCATGGTAAGAACCAAGAGGATGTACTCTTGTCAGCCATGGCAGGGTGTGGTCATTTTCTACACATACCAGGTGGCTCCAGCCACCAGCATGGGCTCAGTGTCAACCATGCTAATAAATATGTTGCTGTTATAAACATATTTTTACATCTTCATTTCATCCCTTCCACTGAGATGTCATAAATTCAACTTGTACAGAAGGTAAAACTGAATGGTAGTTAAAATAATATAACTGTGCTGCCCTCAGCTGGTAGAAATGAGGCATTACAGAGAGTGATGCACATTAAATTCAGCTGGAAAAAAAAAAGTTGAGGTGAGAGGTTCAACCTGATGCTTTTCCCTTATCATTAAAATTGTTTCAATTTGACTTTAAAAAATCTACACTGTTTAAAAGGTTTATTTATTTAGAAGTGAAATAAACTTCACAACCAATTTAAAAAAACACTAAAATATATCTTTTTATGTGTTTGTTTGTATTTGAAGACACAGGGGAAGTTACACTGAACAGTCTGAGTCTGAGTCTTAACAACAAAGACATTGTTGAAGCTTAGAACCACAGAAAGGCTCATTTTTATCTTTATATCTCAGTATATTACTGTAAAGGGTCACTCCATTGATTTTACATCTTTGACATGTACAGTATATTTCACAAATTATTCATTATAAGGAGTGCTGTTCCCACCCTGTGAGCACTACTGGGACAATTTACTTTGTTTTACAATGTACTAGTTTGGAGAGCTCCCTCACAGTCGTCTGTATGGTTAGTGTTAGATGGACCAAATTGTTCTGAAAAGTCTGAAAGGTTGAAAAAAATCCACTGTTGTAGAGGGTGGATCAGTTGCTGAGGGGGCAGATAGATAGACTGGGTCCTAAAGAAGCTGATACAGACCAAAATCTTCAATCAGAAATTTGTCCACTTCATCAGGGACTGGACACTTTGGGATTTGTACTAATACTTGTGGGTAACAGTAGCTGGTTGAGACCAGTGACTGGAGAGAAATGAGACGACAGGTCCATGCAAACTCATGATGTTATATTTTGTCCTGGCTGAGCGCCTGAGTAAAATTTTTTGAATGTTGCGGTCCCAGTAATATTTGGCTGAGTTGGGGAGAGTAAGGTCTCCCATATTTTTAGGGAGTTCTGACACAGGCTTGGAATTGTTTTCCTTGGAGGATGGTGAAAAAGGCATAAAAAAAACCACCATTTAAATCAGGCCCAGCCGACCAGCCATCTTTCAAAGTTTCACTCACATGTTTTGAGGAGTGGGAGAGAAGGTCTGGGGTGAACATATCATCCAGAGATTTCCAGACATTTAATTCTTCTATCAGCCCAGCTAAAATGGAACATGGAAGGTCTCTGGCTAACACTTTAGCTGGAGATATTTCACTCTCATGGATCTTGAGTTTGTTCCAATACTGATAGTTTCTATTACAATTACAAAAGGAAGAGGCAACAGAAAGCAACGATGTCTGGTTCCACACAAGAATGAAAAGCAGGATCTGCAGGAGGGACAGGGAGGGAGCAGTGTGCATCGGTGTATGAATGTGTCAGAGGACTGTGTATATAATAAGTGCTGTATGAATGTGTGTGTGAATGGGTGATTGTGACATGTAGTGTGAAGCCCTTTGAGTGGTCAATCTGACTACAATAAGTTATGTTACCTCAGAGAAATGCTCTCTCGACTTGTGCTTAGTTTAGACTGAGCTGGATGGATTTTTCTTGGGCAAAGGGGGAGATGTGTTTAAAGACACAAAGGCAGTTGGTGTGGACTTTCACTGACACTACACTCCTTCACCAGTAGATGTCTCTGTAAGACTGTGGATAGTAGAGACAGGCTGCAGTAATGATGTATGAAGGAGGACTGTGAAACAGGTAGTGTGGTAGTGAGTCCAATAAGTAAGCTAAGTCAAACCTGACTCTGTTCAAAGGTAAAATCCACACTGGTGGTTTTACTGGGGGACTATTTCTTGACTGGGTGCTGCAGCTACCTGGACCACACCTGCTCTCCAGGAGGTTGTTTTAGAGTTCAAATTTCAATTCAGGTAACATAAATGTGGTCATGTGAAACATTTAAACAAATGATCACTGCTGTCATTTTTTTTTTTACATACCTGCACATAGCCCATGCACTGTTGTAGAGGGGGGGCACACCCTGGTCAGGCCACCAACCCATCAGAGGTCTGTGGAACCTGTGTTACTGAGTAAAAGGGGCTGTTTAAATGTGATTTTAGAGCTGGACATTGTTTTACTACATTAGTGGGGGTCTGTAAACTGGAAGCTGATTCTACTTATGGGGTCCACAATGCTGGAGCCCACTAGTTTAAATGGCTGTTTGAGGGTTAAGACTTGGTTTTAATGTTAGAGTTAGTCAGTCAGCATTCAGTGAGCTGGTTAAGGTTAGGGTGAGGGGCTAGGGAATGCATTAATGACGAAGACAAAGATAGATGTACAAGGATGTGTGTGTGTGTGTGTGTGTGTGTGTTCATTCCTGTTGTGCAGTGGAACATCCAGGGAGCTGATAGGAGCTGAAGTGTAATTGTGTCAGAGCAAAGACCCAGAAAATACAGAGACAGACAGACAGACAGAGAGAGAGAGAGAGAGAGAGAGAGAGAGAGAGAGAGAGAGAGAGACAGACCCCACCCTACCCCCATTATCCTGAACTTAGCTAAATGTCATCCATCAAGGCGTTTTGCTGTTTAGTGGTTCAGACAGAAAACTGCAGAATATTTCTGTTCACCTGCCTCCAACCTGCCTCACATCTTCCACTGGCAAAGAACAGAGACTCATGCTACTCATTATCAACCATATATTTGATTAACAGATTAATACGATCATAATATAGGTGTACTACTAAAATAAAAGCTGCCAACCTCCTGATCACAAGCCTGATGCAGAGGTGCGGGACCTTTTTTCCCAGCAGCTTTAAATGAATGTTTATTGCGTTTAGAGATACATTAAAGGGATGTTACACCAACTTAGCTCCTGTGGTATCCAGCCATGCAGATAGCTTCGGGTTTATTTGCCACTTCAATACAGTGGAGGCAAATGGTTTCTCCAGATAATCCACAGACCTCACTGCCAGCTCCTTTTCACCAGAGCCACTGTGTACCAGAGATACCGCCCCTAGAAAAACTGTCAATGGGTTATCCAGAGAACTGGGACTCTGTCTCTGGACAGAGATGTTGCCAATTAATTTGGAAATATTAATTAAAATTGTTTTCCTTCATTTCTTTGAGCATGTGTGTAGTGGAGTAACCTATCCTCTCAGTGTGTCTCAACACAAGACAGAAAAGAGGGTTCGATAACAAAGAAAGCAAATGGAGAGGAGGTGACAAAAATATGCATGAATTAACATTCTGTGAAAAAAATGGACCAATTCACTGATGTGATGTGCATTTTGTTTGTTTGTTTGATGGAGCCTGTTTGAAACAATTCTGAATAGGAGACATCTGGTAAAGACATAACTGAAAGCTCAGTGAACATTTTCCCACAAAGTCTGTAACGATAATGATGATGATAGCTCAGTATAACAATGAGACGCTAGAAAATGTGATTTTATTGCTTTCAGTTTAGCATCATGTTTGACATGGAGCAACAGTCACATATGGGATGAACATGTTGATTACCATCAGTCCCTGCTGAGTAAGACTAGACACTATAGAGGTGCCTGAGCATCATAAGATCAGTAAATAAACTGCAGAGCCTGTTTTATCTTTGGGTAATCTAAGACCTTTTTCAGATTAAAAAAACGTGGCTACCATTTCATACTACTCAGAATGGAAGGAAAATGTTTTTCCTCTGGAAGAATTCAGTGGTTACAAAGACATTTTACTTTGAAATTCAGTGAAGAATGAAAGGGACCACCAGGGATGTGCAGAGGATGTTAGAGGGGCAGGGGCCCAAATTCATAAAAGGCTATTTTTCAAATAATGAGATAAATATTTGCCTGGACTGACTTTTTGCAGCATTGTTAGAGGGATATTAAAACATACTGTGTATATTTAAAATAAGACACCAACACCATGACTGAGGCTGGTTCAAACATGACAGTTTATTGATAATACATGCAAAGCAATGAAGTATATTTTAGTAAATTCTCCTCACATGTTAATCAGCCCAACTCTCACCCAGCCCTCTGATTGACAAAGCTCATCTTAATACCACTGCCAAAGATATACTTCCTCTGACTGCATGGCTCCTCTCTCACCTCCATATTTGCATATTTGTCTCTTACTACCTCTACCTCCAAATAGAGTCACATTTCTGTAGCACCACAATATCAATATGAAATGAAAATGGACAATATATTTACACTTTGTTTGGCCACAAGTGATATCTGCCTCAAAGTAACTCATCATACTCAGTGATGACTGTGTGTTGTGTCTACACAGTGCTGCTGCAGGAATGTTTTGTATATTTATTGGTAGCCAAGGCTCTATGCACATGTCAGCCCAGTCAAATAGGATTGGCTCCAGCACCCACCCACACCCCCACCACCCATCTCCTGCAACCCTCAAGGAGAAGTGGAATAGCTTGTGGGTGAATGGATGCTGTCACTGGTCAGCTGGTGCAATTGACTGTTCCTTTGGATTGCTCTTAGTTAAGAGTTAGCCTGGTGGGAGCAGGGTTTACTTTTTAGGCTTAAAATAAAAATGTCTTTGTTTTGGTGAAACTCTTTAACTTGATTTAGAATAAGAGCAGAATCAAGACTTCTAATACTACAGATCAGTCTAAAATATCTGTGTGAAATTGGTGACTTAAGGCCTTTAGATCCCTCAGTATACCTTATGTACTTCATTAGGAACATCATGGTAATACAGGATAGGTCCTTCCTTTGTTCTGGATTCCACAAGATGTTGGAAACATTCAATTTGAGACAACCTTAGCTTTGTGACATGGAACATGGAGAAGATGATGAACTGTGGCCATGAAGGGATGAACATGGTCAGCAACAACACTCAGATAGACTGTAACATTCAGACCATGACTGATGGTATCAAGGGCCCAAAGTGAGTCAAGGAAACATTCCCCACACCATTACACCACCACCAGCAGCAGCCTGGACTGTTGACATAAAGCAGGATGACTCCCTGGATTTTGGTTATTAGATATTAGGAAGATCCCGGTCTGATTGAAGTGTCTCTTTCCCAGTAAATTTTTCTTCTTCTTGTGCTGATCACATAAGTGATGTAATTACAAGTTTTGTTCAGTGCAGGGTTCAGTGCTTAGGGTTTAGGATGAACAGGGAGATTAGACCTTTGTTGATGGAAAAATGATTACAACAAACAAATGTCCACAATGTGTAGACACTGTGCACAGCACAGAGGTCTGTTTAATCAAAGAGTCTAAAGGATCATTGGTTTTGTTCTGGCCATCATCTTACTCACCAAAGCAATTGTTGAAACCTGGGTGAACCAAATGGATCTCTGTGTCCTCTTGTGCACACAGAGCAGAAACTAAACTACACCTAACAGACTTGTTGAGGTAAGGAGATGAAAACAAACCCCACCAACAACTGCTGGTTGTGAGGACAGGGCAGGATGGACAGCTGTGGTCTCTGACACATGACACATCATTAGCTACATGTTGAATAAACTCAACAGGTGAACATGCTGCAGGTTCAATTATCCTGCATCATAAAGTTTGCCTGCTGTAATATTATTTCCACTGACATGAGGCCTTGACTTGTCACATGCTCACATACTCACATACACATATCTCAGCAGTTAACTTAATGTTACAACTAATCAAAATGATAGCCACAATGGATGGATGGATGAATGGATAGATGCATAGTTAGTTGGATGGATGGATGAAATGAAAAAAGAGAGTTTAAGTTGTGAGAAAGTTAGTTTTAAAGTTATCTTTAAAGATCACTGTATGACACACTGGCACATACCGCATGGACACAGGGATGGATGGACAGACAGATGGATTAAAGTATGATGGATGGATGGATGGATGGATGGACAGATGAATGCACAGATGAATGCACAGATCGGTGGATGGATGGATGGATGTAAAAATGAATGGATGCACAGATGGGTGGATTAATGGATGATGGATGAATGGACGGATGGAAACATGGATGGATGGATGATAGAGGGATGGATGGATGCATGGATGGATGGATGGATGGTTGGATGGAATGATGGATGGATGGATGAATGGAGGGATGGATGGACAGATGGATGAAGGGATGGATGGTTGGATGGATGGATGGACAGATGCATGGGATAATGGATGGATGGATGGATGATGGATGCATGGATAGATGGATGGATGGATGGATGGTTGGATGGATGGTTGGTTGGATGGATGCATGGATGGATGCATGGATGGATTTATAGATGAGTAGATGGATGGAGTCTTAATCTCTTCTTGTTTCTCTGCTCAGTGGTATTACTCTGAAACTGGGACTTCTTAGTGGTGTGTACATATTTCCCATAAACCCTCAGTCCTTCCACCATCTGTCATTCCTGCTGTGTGTCATAACACAAACCAGCACATTTCTCTCCCTGACATAGTGAAGTATGAAGTCATACTGTACAGTGTGGTGACAATAGAGGTGAATAGTTGTTACACATTACAGTTACTTGTGGTAATGAAAGTGCAACATAAATAAACACCATGAAATGACTTTTGGAAATTGTGTTCAATCCTTTTTGTTGAGTCCTATTGTCTGTTCTATTTTATGTTTTTCTTTCAGTTTCTCATTTTTCTTGTATTCGTCTACACTTGCAGTATCTTTACTATGCCGACCGTGGCATTTAACTACATTTGAATTGATTTCAGAGAGAAAGCAAGAGAGGAGTGGAGAGGAGGGGAGAGGAGAGGAGAGGAAAGAGAGAGAGTGAAGGAAAGAGAGAGGGGGATGGGAGAATGTTGCCATGACAACTGCCATAATAATCATCCTAATGATTGATGTGCTGCGCTCCATTTCTCCCTGTTTGGACTCTCTCTGCTTTCCTCTTTTTTTTTCTCAGTCTGTCTCTCTATGTCTGTCTGTCTGTTTTAAACCATGTTTTTTCTGTGTTTGTGCCTTTGTAACACATGATGATGAACAAACAAGCAGAAATATACAAATTCACAACTCACCAATGTTCATTAAAGTCTCAGTGGAACAAGAAAAGGTAGTCAGTTCTAACAAATGACGTTAAATTTCTACTTGTGGCCTGTAATGAATAACCTAGAACTGGGCATGAAGAGAAGAGAAGAGAAGAGAAGAGAAGAGAAGAGAAGAGAAGATGATTTAATATGAAGGGATGTGGCCTGTTTAAGAGCCTGAATCAATCTCTCTGTGTCATTGTATTAGACCATTCAGGCGTTTTGTGTGTGTGTGTGTGTGTGTGTGTGTACAGTGTCATAATAGATAGGCCTGTAATATACTACACAGAAATTGCTCTATAAATGTTAAAATGGATTACTTTACAGGTCTGAGTCAGGCACGTGATTTGGGACAAACTGGAACAACATACAACACAAGCGGTCGACTCTGTGTCTGTGGCTGAAGCTGCAGGGTTTCATACAGGAGCTGATTTGGCCTTTTGAATGTGAAGTCTTTGATACTCAGTGACTCTTTTTAATAAGATGGATTTTTTAAAGGTAACAGAGAGCAGCCTCAGCTCCCTGGCACACATGTTGGCGCAGAGTTTTCATCATAAAAATGTTTGAAGTGACCTTTTAATGTCATTTAGAAACTGAAATTGGGTTTTTAATAGCTGAATAATTTGCTTTACCTTGTATCATAATAAACAGACAACAACTTCATTACTGCGGAGTCCCATCACATTACTTCTTCTTATCATCAATATCACAGAGTAATTATTTTAGTATGATATCCTCTCTCACTTCCTTTGTACATTACACTGCCTATATTGCTGCTCATGGTGGAAATTGCTGGGTATCTCTCTATAAATATAATAATGTAAAGAGTATAGTATAGACCTGCTCTATGTGAAAAGTGCCTTGAAGTAATTTTTGTTGTGATTTCTTCTTCTCTGCCCCTCCTGAGAGAATCAACCTGCTCTGTGTATTTATGTCTCACCATGAAGCTCATTAACCTCTTCCTAACCCCACCACCTCCACCACCACCACCACCACCACCCTGCCACTGTCACACTCCTGACTGTCAGTTCAATCCTTCCACCATGAGCCTCTGCTCTGCTAAATTTATCAATTCTCTCCTCCTCTTTCCAAAACGTTCTCTCTGTGATTACCATTCTGCCATTCTTACAATAACCTTATCTGTTCTCTTTTGACTTTATTTCCAATGTCTTATATATTTTATTGCTTTTATGCTGTCGTTATCAGCATCTGTTCTGGCTTTGCCCAAAGTTTAAAGTTGACAGACAGACAGGCAGGGACTGAGCTCGAACAAGTGACCTTCTACATTTCTGTCTGTGTATGGATCATAAAAACGCATATGATGTGGTGTCAGTGAGTCTGTAGGTGCTGGTAGGCAGGTAGGGCTCATCATGGTATGACTCTTCTCATCTCACTATCACTAAGCACATTTACTAACTGCTGATACAAAGCTGGAAGAACACTGTTGTCTGTTGTAAGGACTTTTACCAGCTGAACTACTTCAAACCAGTGAGGAGAGATCCGATGACACAGCACGGATAAAACACTCTACTAGCGCTCAGAGTAAGAAGCTGACTCTTGTTTTCAAGGCCTTTAAGAATGAAGGGTCACTGTGAAAAGACTTGGTGACTCTGGTTGCAATTGTTAGTCTTTCTACTTGACAATACCAACTCAGTCTTTTCATACCACAGCCATGGCACAGAAAGTAACCAGCCACAGGAAGCAGCTCGGGGATATGAGGAAATGTTGCCATAGTGGCCATAATTGGTATTGCAGGATCACGTGACACACAATCATTAGAAAAGAAAACATCATTTCAGGTTGTGGAGAACTGAAAAGTTGACTGAAAGCAATCATCAGTTTCAACGCTACACATGAAGACATAACATAACCTGAGCAGCTCATGCAGGAACAGAAATGTGACTGATTGTTGTACCACACCCTTAATATCAGTGTGTTTGTGTTTTGCATCCTTTATTTTCTTCTCCTACCACTCATCAGTTCAGTCCCATACTTTCATACTTTCAATGTAGAAGAGTCCTCTGCCCTGTGTCTCTATCACCCTGACAACTAGCAATTACTTTGAACCCATGTGATCCAATTTGTGGCTTATTATTCTCTTTCTGTAGTGCTCTCTCTCTCTCTCTCTCTCTCTCTCTCTCTCTCTCTCTCTCTCTCTCTGTATAGGCCATTCTGTCAAAACGGAGAAGACGTCATCGACACATTGTTGTCTATGCAAACTGACAGCCTGTCAGCAACACTATCTCATCTCTCTCTCTCTCTCTCTCTCTCTCTCTCTCACACACACACACACACACACACACACACACACAATTAGTCAAATAATCTATCATTTGTTTCAGCTACCTTCTCTCCACAGCTCTAACTCTGGGAGTGTACTGTTGTAAACCTGAGTTGGCTGTTCCCCCTGTAGGTCAAAGCATTGGATTATATTTATCTATAAAAACATTCTTGGGTTCCATGTCCTTATGTAAGGACATAGAACAAAACTGTGCTCTTCATTCCAAGCTCTGGTCTCACTGAGTTGAATATTTAATTGACTTAATATTTTAGTATTTAAGCTAAATAGTTATAAAGTTGTAGTTAAAAAATCTTAAGTTGTCTTCAGGATGTAACTTGGTATATGACAGTATGACATGGTGTATTTCTCCTGTTGCATACATGCTCAATAAAACCCAGACTTCACTGTCACGGTTCATTATGAGTTTACACAAGTGAAGTTTTACACAGGTTTTTTAAAATGACATTTCCTGGTGCTGCGCTGGCTCATGTTTGACCAATCAACATACAGTTACATCACTCAAGCCCCTCTTGTACGGGGAGCTTGAGCTAGAGTTCTAGGTTCGGCTAGAAACAACACAGGGTGTTGGGTTTTTAATATTTCACAGTGTAATGTCAGACAGCATGGGATTTTTCCATGCTGCTGCTAATGACAGCTCTGCTGACAGTAGAAATGAAACGATATAGATACTGTATATATAAATGTAACAAGAGAAAATGAAGGAGAGAAAGTATTTTAGAATAACTACATTACAGTATCATACAGCTGTCTAAGAACCCCATATTACAATCACTTCCAGGCTTTGAATAACTCAGGCATATGATTTACTGTCCTAACACCTCCACTTCTGAAATCATTGTTTTTTGCCATGCAAGGTGAACATTAGAAAAATTACATTACCTTACAGTTACATTATTGATCATTTTTCAGCTTTTCCTAACTTACAGTTGGTTGAATAAACTCTATCTGCTGATTTCTTCCTGCTTTTGCATCTTTCCTCTGTTTCTCAACTGGAAAGCTATAATATCTGAAGGGCTGGCTGTTTTTGCCTGGGAGTGAATTGCTGCGCTATGAATCTATAATGTAATCCTCACATGAAGAGAGACACACACCATTCAGATGCTAGAGTACATATCATATATCTGTTTAACCTATCAGATATGTTGGAAAGCTCATGCATGGAAATCTGAGAACTGTATGAGACACATAAAGACATACGGTATGGAGTATTTGAATGTATATGTGTGTTTGATTGGTTTATACAGTGTGTGTGTGTGTGTGTGTGTGTGTGTTTGTGGAGTTGTGGAGAGGAACTGTGTGTGGGGGAGGAGAATGTGGAAGTGAATTATGCCTTTTTCAGAGGGGAGGGGTGCATATATGTATGTGGGGGATGGGCAAATCGCACACTGTATGTCTGTTCATGGAGTATGTGTGGGCTGGTTTGTGGTGTGTATAGGTGTGTGTGTGTGTGTGTAAGAGAGAGAATGTTTGAGAATGCATGAAAATGAGAAAATGTATTTATGATGGTTGTTGTTGTGTGTTCATGAACCAGTGTGTGCATGGTTATATTTCCTTGATGTGTGTCTCTGTGTGTTTGTACTGTATACATATACATGTATATGTATGGATATGTTACCATAAAGAGTATTAGCATGTGTGTGTGTGTGTGTGTGTGTGCAGGTATGTGATGTGTGTGAGTTTATATTTGATATGCAGGTGCAACCTTCTATTCAAGTATATTGTACTGTGTGTGTGGGTCAGAGAGATGTGCATATTTGTGTGTGTGTGTGTGTGTGTGTGTGTGTGTGTGGATGGGAGAGCATCTCTTTGTTTATGTGTGTCTGTATGTATCTATGTGCAGGTAACTGACGTGTGTTCCTCTTTTATAACAGATGATCTGGACGTCCTCTGGTTTCTACTGAATGGCCTCTTTATTCTTCTCTCAAACACACACAGTCTGCTCCGCTGTTTTATTTCCTTCATCTCCACCACATCAGATCATTCAAAGACTCTGCTTCTCTAAAGTCATGTAGACCTTTAAAATGACTTTTGAATTGGCAGACAATGTATTCTTTTCAGAAACTGAACCAAGGTCTGTAGCATAACTTGTCAGAATTAAATGAGAGAATGTAAAAAGTAAAAAGTCAATAAAGGGAAACACACCACACACAGTTAACTGTATAACTGTGCTAGGATCTCATACAGTGATGATGATGAAGAGCTGGCTTCTTTCTCAACTCAGCACAGCTGGCCCTTCAGATTGCTGGTGTCACAGGACACAGAGCTGACCACCTGACAAAGACTCCTGATGAGGTTAATGGTCAGCTTACTGTACGTGCAGCTGTAGTACACCAGAGCACTGACTGCCATGGAGGCCTGAACAAGAATGTCCGGTGCAGGCACTGATGGACTCTGCTGTGGCTGCTTAGTCTTTAAAGTCCACCAATAACTGAAGCCAGCTGTGCACACGGTGTCCAGGACATGGTGAGTGTTTACAAGCTGCCTGTTGATCAGAGGAGGAGTGTGTGTCTGCTAGGAAACAGAGGGCAGAGAACTCTGGGTAAACAGATAAATACAAGGTGGAGCTCAACTGTTTAATCGCCCTGAAAGGTCCCACAACACATGACAGACAGGGTGGACGACATGGAACTACAGCCCACAGCGACCTCTTTACTGCAGGCACTCCTGTTCAGGCTCAGGTAGAGAACTGCAGAACCACAGCCATACAACACCAACAGGAGTGTCACACACTGCCTATCTAACACTCCTGTTGTCATTGTTAACACAGCACCACTCAAAACTGAGCACTCATGTGTTCAATCAGTGATGTGTGGAACCCATTCAGTAAACAGGATTTAAGACGTTTCAAATACAAGTGGCATGTGTGAGTTGGATTGTGATTTTAACGATGGAGTGCAACAATAGAAGAGGAAGAGGAGTGTGTGTCAGAGGTGGTGGACGAGGAAGACCAAGAACAAGAGCTATGTATAATTTCAGATGAAATTAGAGCAACGATCATAGATCACGTTCTGGTTCGTGGCATGACTATGAGAGAAGGAGGACAACATGTGCAACCAAATGCAAGCAGGTTCTCAGTGGCCTCCATCGTCAGGACATTCAGAGAAGAAAACAGGTTCCATGACTTTTGGAAAATCAGAGTAAAATCTCTGTGACGATACAGGAGTGGAATCTTTTCAAGGCTGGATTCGGCAAAAGGATTCTTTCCCCATTGTTTAGCAAAGAAAAGGACTACCTGTGCTGTAATGAAGTCCTGACCCGGCAGGATTGCTGCAGGATTTCTTGTTCACATATGTTTTCTTAGGTGCAAGAATGTGCAAATATCCTACAGCAAATAAAGTTTTTGCTTTATTTTATTTACTTTAGTTTTTTCCTGCATTTGTATTTTTTAATGTAGTGTGTAGCGGTTGTTGAGTAGTGTGTATGCATTAGCTGGCTTTGTGTGTCTGCTGACAGCAGTATTTGGTTTTGAATGAAGTTAAAAAAAGTCACTTGTTTGATTTTGCAAAACAGGTCAAAGGTTTTGAGAGTGTAGCTTGAATTTTGGAGTTTGTGTTCACTTGCCCTGTTGTTGGGCTGAGGAGTAAACTCATCAGCACTCTGACTCTGCCTTCACCTGAGAGATAGCTCCTCACCTGGTTTCTCTGCTTTTAGAAATGGGTCGGGCCTGTCCCACAACAGCTGCCACTACTTAGCATCTTCTTCTCCACACCCAGCACCAAAAATAACAGCAACATCAGACCACTTTGCATTAAAAACCATGAGCACCTTTCCTTAACAGTTGAAATGACGTCAGTTTGACACACAGTTTGTGGACATAGTGAGGTTCATTGTTGGACACCTCTCTGTTGACAGCCAGTGCTCCCTGCAGAACCCTCCACTGCAGATCACCTGACCTTTGATTTAATGATGCTTTGTAAAGGACAATCCACACTAGTTTACAGCCCTCATCCACATGCAGCCTCTCCCTCCGCACAGTGTCCTGTCCCAGAGACTCAGTGACACAGTAGACCTGGGGTTGTAGAGAGCAGGTTCTATGAACACCATGGACAGCAGGCACATCAACAATGAACAAAATGTTTTTTATATAGTTGAATGTTGACTTTTGATTTAGCGAAAAAAAAAAAAAACGACAACCCAACTGTCCAACTGGGCCAAGCTGGTCAATTTGTTCACATTCAAAAAGAAAAACTCAACACACGGAGACATGCAAACACCCATAACACAGTACAGGTAAACATGTTCCTGATGATTACATTATAAAACCAGATGTAAAGGTGTTATTAGAAGTTATTAGATGAAATAAAAACAGAGAACCTATTAAATGGTAGGTCTGTGTAATTTAAACACCCATTCATTCACACTAATACCGTGTACGTGGACAGCAGACACACCTGGCTGGACACACCTGGCTGGACCTCTAGATGGAGCACACTCTGCCCATCAGCTCCTCGGAGCCCTACCAGCGCAGAAATAAATAGATGTTGTAGTGATGTAGTGTCGGTTCCTGTCAGAGCTCCTCTCGTGTAAGAGGGTATCTTTCAGACAACACACTGCTAAAGTTAAAGCTGACTGTGGTTAATGTGTAGTCAACGCTTGGATAAGCTGTGTCTGCTTTGTTCTTTCCAAAGAACTCTCGACAGAATCTGGGGCTTTTATTTTGTGAGGAAAACGTGCATCCGGGTTCGTTGCTAGGTGCTGCTAACTTGATGAAGGAGCTCTTTGTATGCCTGGTCCGCGAGGTTCAGCAGCACCGAGCACACGCGCCGCCGCCGCAGCAGCAGAGAAGGAGTCCCAGCTAGGGACAGACAGGGTCCAACAACCTCCCTTGTCCGAGCCACGCGCCGCTACCGGATCCAGACGACGTTAACCTTAGGGAAACCGCCGCTTTTTGAAGTGCACCGCTGCCTTTTAACGTCAGGTATCAAAGAAGTGCGTTTACCGGGAAGTTTGCTACTCACAGCAGCGTCCAGTGGAGCGTGAAAGCCGGTGTGGAGAGAGGAGCATCAACCTAAACTTCACTGACTCTCTAAGCTGGGTTCATGCTAACTTCACCGACCTGTCTGCTCAGACCTGTATTTGTTTCCCTCTCATTGGATCGTGGTTGTTCCACGTTTCTTCCAAGTTTGTAAAGACAAAAGGAGCTTATTTTAGTGGTTTCCAGTGTACGCAGAGGACAGAGAAGAAAGAAACCAGAAGAGGACAGGAGGAGAAGTGGATGTATTTTTAGCCATGGATGTAACAATTTACCCGCCTCCTCCACAGCCTCTGGCCGCGTCCAACCACACCAGACTGGGGCAGCTCTCCTACCCTGACCCGGCCTTTGGGACCAACAAGGTAAGGAAGAAAAGATGGAAACCTACATAAGTCAGTTTCTCATTGACTAGAGATGGAAGTCACCTTTATATTGCCGTAACAGTCTCTCCCCTCTGTGTATTCATCTTTTGTGCTCTGCCAATTAAGTGGTAATTAATTGCTTTATTAGGCTACTGTTAATTAAAGCAGCTGCTGAAGGTAACTACACTCCCTCAGTAGCTGTTACTGATTCCCTCTGATCACATCCAGTCACCCAGGCTGTCATTTTACTCTGAGTGTGTTCGTAGTTAAGTTTAAATATATTCCACACTGACAGAACAAACAGAGGAGGTATGGTTAGATCGTATACTGAACATGTTGTATGTTGGTATGTTAAAACCAGTTCATACTTAAGGTGAATTCATAACAGTATCTGTCATTTCTGCTTGTGATAGTTAACTGGTGTCAGGGAAGCTCTGTTGTCTTCCTCCCTCCAGAGCAAGGTCAGGGTCAGATTCACTACAGAAACCTGCAACTGGTGCAAGTCCAGTGTCCTATGAGAAACATGCTAAACAGGATGACAGAGTCCTCCATATCTATCTATCTATCTATCTATCTATCTATCTATCTATCTAAAGGGATGTTTTCAGACACATCTTACAGACCCTGCTCATTTGACAGTGATGAATTGCTTAATTATTTAATTAGATGCAGCTGATGAGTGGAGCTAGTAGAGTAGAGTTAAAGACAACCTCTTTTCAATCTTGGCACATTTCAATGGAACACATTTGATCTTTTTTTACTCACTGTTTTCTTGTAAATATGAACTCAGGTATACCTCACCAACAGTGTCAGAGTTTTTTACTGTTCAATTTGCTGTAGTCATGCCTTATGGTGACCTCTTGTCTCATTACTTTTCAGTTATATTTCAGTTTTACATGACATGTACCTAACACAGCATAGGGAAGTAATCATAATACTCACACACACAGCAGGTTAGAGATTGAGATAGAGAAGCATATGGGTAAACTAAAATGCTGTCATGTTATAACCAATGAAAAAAAGCTTTTCAGATAAATGTGTTGTGGGGGACTCCTAGAAGCATACCTGTGACCTGTTTTATAAGACTCCACTTCCAAACTGACTAACTGACCTCTTCTCCATCACTTTGAGTTCTTTACTCGCTGCCTTTAAATCTTGAACTTTCTGTGTCTTGGCCTTAATGGACTGAGTCACATCAGAACATACTGTCATCAGTGACTGGCTGCTGCTTGATTGGATTATTCACAGGTTGTGTGAATAATTCCCATTTACCAACAGTTTCCCCACAGACAGGCTCTCTCTCTTCCTCTGTTAAACCTCCAGCAACAGTGTGTAGTTGTGGTTATTAAAAAAAAAAAAAAATTGCTGTACCCAGACACCCTGGGTTCAGACGCTCTGCAGGCAGCTGCCTGAGTGCCACCGCTCTGCTGACTTTTGCCCCAATCCAAGTTCCAACTACATATGAGTTTTCAGCAGCAGTGTGTTTTCAGCGTCCTGTTGTTACACAGTTTTGTTGTCTTGTGCTGTGTGTCTGTGCACTTCCTTGAGGGGTCACTGCAGAATAAAGAAAAGTCTAAAAAAAATAAATCTTGGGAAAAAACTATTTGTGACATTTAATTGGCACAGAGACACAGTTTGATTGATATGTGACAGTGAATAAGTGGTGATTTCTTGTATATAACAGTACACCCCGACAGTTCTTATATAATGAATAGTGTATACAGGTAGATTGTGTAGTGGAGCTGGGACACAGTAACTGGCTCCTGTTCTGTAGCTGACTGAACAGTCATGAACAGAATTTCACATTTATGTCTTCTTTAGCTATATACAGTAAATGACTAGATATATTATAGTCATTTACTGTGTTTTATTTTACTGCTGTTAACATATCACATGGTAAACTTAAGTGCACTGTATATCTACATGATGTTTTTAAGCTCCGATCTAACAAAGTGTGGTAATGCTCTGCACACAGAATCATATTGCAATGCGCTGTGTTGTTGTCAGTGAGCGCATTTGTTTCATAGAGAGGGAGGCTGGAGATGAAGAGAGAGAGAGCTGTGTGGTTGGGGGTAGGGACTGGAGAGAGGTAGTGGGAGGGTTGTTGGGGGTAGGGATGTTGTAGATGAGAGAGAGAGAGCGAGAGAGAGAGAGAGAGAGAGAGAGAGAGAGAGAGAGCGAGCCAGAGTAAGAGCAAGAGAAAGAGAAAGAGTGGGGGTGGGGCTGGGGCCACTAAGGTTTGTGCTATATTTTTCTCTCTGTGTCTTTTGATTCACAGCTCTGTCGGCCTGATAGAAGAGATCATATTACTGCGCTGGGGAACAGAGAGAGAGGGAAAAATAGAGGAGGAGGGTATATAAAAAGAGAGAGAGTGTGTGTGTGTGTGTGTGTGTGTATGTGAGAGAGAGAGGCACGTCCAACACGTGTTAATGTAAAGATGTAATATCAGTAGTCTATATTTTCCATTTTAACTAACCAGAGAAATTACAGTGATTTCAAGAAGTATTCACTTTGCACTAAATGGATCAGTTTTGTTCGTCAGTATGAACATATTAATAGAATTTGTTGCAAATTAAATAAAAATCAACAAAGTGAAATCTCTCATTTACTAAAGTCTTCAGAGTCTTAATTCAGGTGTTTGTTTTCAGTCTCTGTGGCAGCAGTTAGAGCTTCAGTCTTGTTGGTTCAGTCTCTACAGTCTTTGAACACCTGGATTTGGGCAGTTTATCCCATTCTTCCTGACAGATCCTCTCCAGCTCTGTCAGATTGGATGGAAGTGTCTGTGAACTGCCATCTTCAGGTCTCTCCACAGATGTTCTGTGGGGTTTCAGTCTGCTCTGTGGCTGGCTCCACTCAGGGACAGTCAGACCTCTTTTCCACCAAATTGACAAAAAATGGCAGTTTGAGCAATAGAATTACATCTACAACACAAAGTGTGAAAAAATGAGGAGGTGTGCACAGCACATATTTCACTAACACATCGTGCCCATGATCAGGTACTGTGATAACAGGTCTAACATTCATTAAACTCCTCTGGGGACATCAGTGGTCTTGGATAGGTTTTGAGTTTGAGAAATTAGTGTTGTGACTGTTTCACAGCAGTTCAGCCCTCAAAGCAAATTACCTAGTTAAAACTGTTGAGTTAGCCTTACTTCACACACTCTCAAAATACACTGTATTTCATTGCTTGTGCATTTGATCTCTAGTCATTCCACCACATCACAAAGGGTGAGTGATAATGTGGTGAATATGGTGGACAAACTGTGACTCACAATGGCAATGATTTAAAAGCGTTATATCAACTGTTATAACATTAGAATGAACTGAATATCTCATTGGTCTGCTTTATAGATCAAGTTATTAATTGATTAATTGAGAAAACAAATGGCAGATTAATCAATAGTAAAGATAATAGTATAAATGCAATTTGCAGATGATAGCCTAGTGTTTAACAGAAAACATGCAACTTTGGCATCACTCAGACAGGTTTTAAAAAAAATCATTTTGAAGAAGGCCAGGCAGATAATGAACCTCATTGCTTTCCCAAGCTTTGAACTATCTCCAATATGATGTACCAGTGAGATGCTTTAGGTTAGTGTAACTGGGTAAAGGATGGTCATGGTTGGTGGATCACTCAGTGACCATAAAAGGTTCCATTTCAACCTTTGTCTTATTTCTAACAGGATTTGAATATTATGCACTGATGATTGACATCAGCTGGATTGTGTCCTTAATGACAGATGGCTGTGCATATTTTTACTGCTGCGACAGTGTGCAGTGCAGGACAGAGCTGCTCCCTCTGTGTCTTTCCTTTTTTAAACCACCATTGTTAATAGATCAACTTATCATAAATGAAGTGTGGCCAGCATCCCAGCTCAGTGTCACTGTGTGTGATACTCCTACAGAGTTTAGTCATGTGAAGGTTTGGATGGATGAACTGAGGTGAAGCCATGCTGAGCTCTGATTGGGTGACAGCGCTCATAATTACACGTACACAGACATGAATACGAGCAGTTCATTTGAACCAGAAGTGAGTAAGTAGTAACACTGCAGTATCATGAGGTGACTTCAGCATAGAATATATACACGAGTTGTGGCTTTAAGAAAAAGGCAAAAAAGAGAAAGAGAGGAGAATGAGATGGGATGAATGAGGGGAGAGTGGGAGAGGAGGGGTAGGGTGCAGGAGGGACAGGGAGAGGGAAAGAGGGCCTAATGTAAACATGATGATTGTGAAAGCAGGGTGAGGTATTCTAAAGCAAATAGAGAGGAGGACAGGGAGGAGAGAAGCAGGCCGGAGTAACAAACTGGAGAACACAGAGTGAAGGACAGGATGAGGCTTAAACATGTAGAGCAGCAGAGAGGGATAGAAATGAGAGAGAGACAGACTGAGAAAAATAGTCAAGAGCACTAACAGCTATGAAATGTAGCTTGTGATGTAGCATGATGCTCAAAAAAGGGGCTATGATGGATCAAGAGGTCAGTCAGACATCATCTGAGGTCATGATTTGTTTTCAGATCATGCAAATCATAGAATGAGCTCAGCAGATACACTGTGTAAACTGAACTCAGATCTGTGCATGGCTCTGCTGTGGGACAGGACTGCTCAATGACAAGAACAAAGGGAAATGGTGAAAGCTGGGACATTTTACTTTTGTGTGAATCATGCAGTTTTCACCTGTAGGCTCCATAGTTACTTAATGAAAAGGTGACAAATAAAATGTAGTGCAGTTGTGGGACAGGAAGTTTAGTCTACTTTACCAGGAGAAGATTACTACACACGTTTATCACAGAGGACATTTGGACCTGTCACACCAGGAAAATCACAGATGGAAATTAAAATGAATGAATTTGATTTAGCTGCCTCTGGTTCAGGGTCCAATATTGTTCATGTTGGCTCACTGTTACACTGTGACCAGGACAGAGCCTTCGTTAATGTTATTAAGTACACCTGTGCTTTTCCCACCATGACGAGTCAAGACGTCTGCTATGGAAAAGGCCTGCTGCGGTGGCATTCCTGTTTAGCATGTCCCCAGCCTTCACAATAACACACACACACTTCCAAACACACACTTTAGATAAAAGATCTTGTGCCTTTGGCTTTGCTGTGGTGCTGATACACAGCTCATCTGAAAACTGCTGCAAAGCACTGCTGCTCACAGTCTTTCATAAACCCGCCCCCCACCCCACAGTCCATCCATAGACTGTGATTCTGCGCCACTTTGGAGGACAGTAGCCTCGCTTAAACAGAGATCTTACCATGTTGCTGTGAAGAAGACCTTTTTACACTGAACCAAACAAAGACATAGGCATAATGCTGATGTGATTTTAGACCTAACATTCTGGCATGGCAGAATCACAGGTGTGTAACAGCAGCATTGATGATTTGGCTCTGTGACTAGCTCCTTTACCGGCTTACAGGTGGAATAACAACGCCCCACCCATTCTGTGTGTGTAGCTCTTACACAGAATGCCGAGACAGAACAAAAACAACATTCCCGCCTTGAACAGGCAGTGTGAAAGGGGTTAGTGTTTATCATCACAGCCTGTTCTCCTCATTGCTGGGCTTCATGCGTGTATGTGCAACATACATAGTCCATGTTCTCGTCATAATAAATCTGCTCCACATGAGTTGGCTGAACTA
This sequence comes from Lates calcarifer, assembly GCF_001640805.2. Taxonomy (NCBI): domain Eukaryota; kingdom Metazoa; phylum Chordata; class Actinopteri; family Centropomidae; genus Lates; species Lates calcarifer. The sequence goes on from NW_026117486.1 coordinate 28,527, forward strand.
ATTACTGTGATCACTGTCAACAGCCCTAGCACAAACAGGAGGCTCCAGTCTACTGTGAAAAATAATTCACTCCACACCAAAGCCTCTCGGCGATGTTATCATTTTTAAAGCACAGTTTTTGTCAGTCATCGTTACAGAAGTTAATTAGAATGGATTTGTCATTATGTTTAAAATGGCCTGTCCTATATATTCACTAAAACAGTCAGCTTCAACGCTTGACTGCTTCTTGTGATATCAGCAGTATTTGGGTAATTCAGTCACAGCCAGTTAAAAAGATATACAGTATATCTACAGTTATCTTATTCTC
>NW_026117487.1:0-52212 GCF_001640805.2 Lates calcarifer
CACCACCAACACAGTACTGTACCTGCAGTACTCTAATACTAATGTATAATGGGAAGTTCAGTGGCTCCGGGACGCTTCCCTGGGGACTCCACCAGTCCTAAATGTTGGACTGTTCCTTTAAATCACTGCTTTAAAATGATAAACAGCAGAGACAGGAGTGTGTGTGTGTGTGTGTGTGTGTGTGACCACAGTGAGAAGCAGCCGGTCCGTCGTCCATAGAAGAGCTTCCTGTATGATATCCCATCAGCCCTTCACCGCCCAACACGCCGCCGCCGACACACTGTGGTGGTCGTCCAGTGCAGAGAGACGCTGGGGAGGTCTGTTTGTGTGTGTGTGGACACTCAGGTGTTTGGTGTCGTTCTCTGGGTAAAACTCACCTGGTGTTGACGTTGGTGATTAAATTCAGCTCCTCAGGGTCAATCTCAGACCAGCAGAGTCTGGGTTCCTGCTGGTCCTGGAAATCCTTGAATATCATGGAGGGATGTTGTGGAAAATCCAGAACATAAACGAGGACTGGGGTTACATTTAAACGCTGTAATGAACTACCAGCATACATCATCAGTTAATCTATTGATTACTGTGATCAAACGATGAATCATATGTCTGTAAACTGTCAGTCTCTCCGTCAGAGTGACGTCTTCAGTTTTCACAGGAAAAATCACTGAAGTAATCGATCAGTGATTGGGTTACGGTTTGGGGGATGATGATGATTACAACAACAGGGTTCCCACATCTCCTGGAAGACCTGGAAAACCTGGACCAATCTTCCAGTCATGGAAAATAAGATAAAACATTTTTAAAAATCTGGTAATTCTCCTGCTTTCCTTTGGCTTAGAATCAACTACAAGGCTACCAGAAGCTTTCCAGCGGTTTTTAATTTGTTCAGCACTGAAGTCCATCCTGGCTTTTTTCTTGAACGTGTTTGAATACGTTTGTATTAAAAACAGACTCAGAGCAGAAAAATGTGCAACGTTAAAGAAAAAATATGAAGATAAATGTAATGTTTTTAGAAAAAGATGGAGCACAGTTATTCCTCTGATCATTTTGTGAAATGGCTTAAATGTCCCTCTGCTGAAAACAAGCCGAGCTAACGTTAGCATCTTTAAAACAACACATTAGCAGATGGTTTGATCGCTGTTTGTCATACAAAAGAGTGGGAACCCTGAACAAAGCTGTTTCTGTGTCGTCAATCTGATCACATTAATTGATGATTAATCTGTGATTGATAATCCCATTTGAGCAGAGCTCAGGTGACCTTTGACCACCAGGTCACAGTCGGATCAATCTGGGTAAAGCTCACTCACCTGAGTGTTCAGTTTCTGATCTCCTCCTCTTTGACCAATCAGACGTCACCTCCAGGACTCTGATGGCCCACAACAGCAGCCTGATGTCTGGAGTCCAGCAGGGGGCGCCACGGCTTGGATACTTAGGAACCACAGCCAGCTCCAGGCCAAAGTCAGCCAGGACCCCCCCACCTCCTCCACCATCTCCACCCAGGAGGAGAAGGAAAACTTTCTCCCTCAGACCCCCAGCCTCCTGCTTCCCTACTGTCTGCAGGTCTGGACCCACACAGCCCCAAACCTGACCCCCATCAAGACCAGATCACAAGGTAACATCTGGTCCCAGTTTTTATTTATATATTTTTATTAAAAAATATTAACAAATATTTAGAAAATAATGTAAAAATTGGGAGACAAAACTTTATATGTTAGGAAATGTTAATCATTTGAAAATACAGCTGCAGCAGTATTTGACATAAGAATATTTTTATAATGAAGTAGTAATATTTTAAAAATCCTGATACTGAAGACTGAAGTCTCAGTAGGTTCACATAATGTTTTATTCAAAAATCACTACATTCAAAATATAAAGTCAAAATAGTTTGAACAAAATTTTCAATACTGAACAAAAAATGTGAAAGTTAATATTTTTACAAAAAAAGTTGTAATATTTTTATAAAATGTAGAATTGTACAAAAAAGGCCTACTACTGTTAACTTCCTGTTTCATGCTGTTTTCATGTTTCTCGTCGTCAGTGTCGCTGTGTTGTCTCAGGAGTCTCAGCATCCTGTACCTGTGGCGAGCCTCAGGTGTTGGCCACACCCACTGAAGTGACGTCACAGGGTGGGAGTCGAGAGGTGGAGCGTCAGCAGCTCAGAGGCAACGCCAACGAATCAAAACCAAACACTAATCTTGAGCCCGCCCCCTCCATCACACCCACAGCCACGCCCACCACCTGTGACATCACCATTTCTGACATCATCACATCTGCCATTGTCTCTGACATCACCACTGCCTCCGGGCAGGGGGTGAGTCAAAGGAGCTGAGACCAGAATCCAGACTGATCGAGGTAAGACAGGTCTTTAAGAACTTTATCCAAAACTCGAAAGGTGTTATTTCTTTAAAATTTCCTTTTTTCTCAAAATATTAAAACTTTATGCTGAATAAATTCATAAATTCTGTTTTAATATTTACTGTCGTCAGTGTCGACAGATGATGTTTCTGAACAAACTGTCGGAGCCGATTCATCTTCATCTGATTCACCCACATCTTCCTCCTGCCCTGTCCCGCCTCAGACAGGTAACTTCCTGTCTATCTCATAGTCGGTAACATTGTAAGTCTCCTGCAGCGCCACCCTGTGGTCAGACTCCACCTGTGTTTAGAGTGAATCATCAGGCTGTTTGTTGTTTCAGGATCAGGTGATGTCGAGGAGTCGTGCAGCCTGCAGCAGTGTCAGCAGGTCGCCAACGAGCTGAGACAGACGGCGAGACGAGCCATACACCTCTACCAACAGGTTCAGTACTGACTGTAACTGTAACTGTAACTGTAACTAAAACTCATTTTCTCTCCTAATATAAAACATTCTCTTTAATTTTTTTCCTTAAAATGTAATATTTTAAGGAAATATTATAATATTTGAAATGTTTTCAATGATTTCTCAAATGTTACATTTATTTTATATATATATATATATATATAAATAAATTTTGCTTTTTCTTCACAATTTATGATTTTATGTCAATATATTTTGATTCTATGCTCAAAATATTTCTATTTTATTTTCAAGACTTCCCTCTGGAAATCTCAGTTTTTTTGTTTCTTTAAATATTCTGACTTTTCTTAGTGTATTTAGATTTTTCTTGTAATTTTGCGATGTTTTTTCAGAACTTTACAAATATCTCAAAAATTTATTTCTTTTCAAATTATTTCACCCTCATTATCGTAACATTATGACTTTGTACTTTCAGTCAGATTTTTTTATCTGTTGTTTTTATTTCTCCCTCTTGTAGCTCGGTGTGTCGCCCGGCGTTGCAGAGCGGCGTCTTCAGATGTCGTCCGTCCTGCAGGAGGCGTTTGATTTTGTTTACTCTGAGATGCAGGTAGTCCTGCAGAAAGACGGACAGAGCAGCGGCGCCCCCTCTGGTCACCTGGAGGATGACGGGACGATGTCACTGCTGGAGAAATACTCTGAGATGCTGGTTCAGATGACCCAGAACAAACTGAACCGAATCTGATCCAAGACCAGATGGTACGGAGGCTGAAAGAGGACAAAACTGACTTTGACCTCAGCCTGAGTGACAGACTGCTGCTGCTCATTCATCAACGACTGACAGATTTTCTAAACATCAGTATTAAATTTAAAGCACCTTACATTTTATTTGTGTTTTAACTCACGATCACTGTTTGTACATAAACTGTAGTTTTATGTTTCTTAATAAATGTTTAATGTTTCAGAATTTACTGTTTTTTATTTCAGGCTTAATTTGTTTTCATTTTTAGCTGAACAGAGAAGAAGAGAAAACAACATAGGAACTCTTCAACACTGAGGCATCGGTCAAAGATCATATGATTAACAACCAACACTTAAAAAGTGACTCACCAAATATTCACAAAACCTACACACAAAAAAATACGGCTAACTAAAAACAAAAGAGAAAACTCATGAAATAATTAATGTAAAACAAATATAAAATTTCAGTGGCTTTTGCTTCTGGAAAAAAATATAAGAAAATATACTTAAATTTATTGTTTAACATTTTTTTGATGTCTTGAAAATGTCAGGATAAAACAATAAAACAACATGATGTTTTATAAGATATATCAAATATCACAAAGTATAACAAAATGAAAAATATAATTGAAATAAATCATATCTTCAGTTTTGAAAAGTAATTTTATTTTGTTGGAAATGGTTTTCCATAAACTTTGTTATCACAAAATGCCAGCAATTATTTTAAATGTGTGATTTTTTTCAATGACTAATTAATTAATATGGAGATATGATAAATATTTAACTTAAGTTTTAGGATTTATTTTTTGATTTTATTTTGAATTAAATTATTGTATCAGTTACACCGAACTGACACACAAACTGAAACAAAACAAAAAATCGTTATTTTTCAGTCTAAAACAAACCAAAAAAACACAGAAAGTTAGTTTTAATGACGTTTCCAGGTGTCCCGTGTGCGTTTGTTTTTTCCTCCTTAAGTCAGATCAGGAAACGCGCGAGCGGGCGGAGGTTGGCTGAGACACCGGCAGCTGGCAGCACGAGCCACCAGCCTCCGCCCCGCCCCGTCAGAGTGACGAATCAGAGGAGAAGAAAGTAAAACAACAAACAAACAAACCTCAGAAAACAAACAACAACAACATCAGGAGTGAGGAGACTCTGACATGGCGGCGGTTCGAGGAGCCAGATCCTCGACCCAGAGCCGTCTGTAACATCAGGCCGGGCTGGGAGCGTCTGTCGGCGTGGACTCGGCGTGAAGCGGCCGGGGCTGTGGGGCATCATGGCCGCTGTCACCTCCCGGAGAATCACGACAGATTCAGCCGGAGGGTCAGACCCGAGAGGCCCCGGTCCTGCCTCCGGGGGGATCCGGCAGGTCGGCGGAGACCTGGAAGAGACACATCGTCCGGCAGCTGAAGCACCGAGACCTGAGCCAGCACGCCATGTTCCAGGACCTGATCCGCTTCTGTAAGACCACAAGTTTTATCTGAGCTGCAGCTGGACCGGGTTTTAGTTGACGCCCAGTGTGGTCCAGATTTACAGACAGAGGTCCCGGAACGTTCAGTTTTCTGAACCAAACTCCATTTAAAAATCAGCCTGTTTCAACAGGGGTGAGACTGAGTTATCATTAGGTGTCAGCTGTGAAGTTACAACGGCTGCTAAAAACCGAGATTTTTTGGAATGGAGTTTGGTGCAGAGAAATTCTTCCTGGTTACCTACCTGGTAAAAGAGTTAATAACAAAAACGAAGTTTATCGGGCTCCTGTAAAAGTATTTTTCAATGAGCCAAACTCCATTTAAAAAAGCCTCACATTATTTAACAGCTGTTGGTGATTAGAGATTGAGGTTTTTGTTTCACTTTTCACCTTTTCACCAAGTCAAAACAATAAAGTGATATTTTCTTAGTGGAGTTTGGTTGAGAAACATCCTGAGTTGCATAAATACAATAAAAGACACAGTTAATGCTGTTAAGAAGTAGATATGTAAACTACTATATACTATATGCAGAAAACAGATATTTAAATGGAGTTTGGTTCAGACAGATGCTACCTGGTGTCACACCTAGAAAAACGAGTTCTTCAGTTTAAGTTGAGCCAAATTGAATAAACAGAAATCAAGGCTCAGTTTTAAGATAACAAAAAAGCAGAGGTTTTGTGAATAGAGTTTTGGTTCAGAGACATTCTGCCTGGTTTATAATCTGTTAAAGACTCAAGTCCAGAAAGTTGTATTTACATTAGGACTGTTGGCAAACTATGAAAATTAACTAAATCCAGATGAGCTGGGTTTAGTTTATATGTGATATTTTCCAAACATATCTCAGGAAGCTCCTGTAAAGTTGTTGTTGTTGTTAAAACCAAAGGTCATTAAAAAATGTCATTTTAGTTTATAATTTCTAATCACAAGCCTGAGATTCAGCTGCTCTGAAGTTTGGCTCAAGTCTATAAATCCTACTGTACAGGAGTCCTGTCTGCAGTAGACCTTATTCTACTTTATTCCATTGGACTCATAACCAGGTTCTCTGAACCAAACTCTGTTCAAAAACTCTTTTATTTTATAGTTTTTGTTCACAAGGCTGAGATCAAGTTCAACACTGAAATCACCGTCCAGTGAAAAACTGTATTTTTTGAATGGAGTTTGGTTGAGAGACGCACTACCTGATTACACACCTGTTAAAACACAGTGAAACTTGGATCGACTGTAACTCCAGCTTTAGTTTTCAGATGAACGTTCTGACTTTAGCATCTGTTCACAGTAAACAAGTTCCTTTATTTTGTTGCCGTTCTTGGACAGGAAATGGTCAGAAAATAAACCTCATGTTTTGTTCCACTTCCTCTGAGAGGTGACTCATATGTGACGACCAATCACAGGTCTGCTGCTGCTGCTTCATCATCTGCTCTGATACTGATGGTGTCAGAGAACGTGATGCTGGTGGATCATCACAGAACCACAAACCCTCAGAGAACCAATTTTATTTCCCTGTTCTGCAAAAATTAAAGAGACTTTAGATTAAAAGATGAGAAACCAGGCAGGAATCTTAAAATCGTCTGATTTTGAATGGAGTTTGGTGCAAGGTTCTCTCTGTGGCTGTGAATGGACACCAGTTATTTTTACTTTAATTTTCATCACTTAGAGCTGTAGCTAATGTTAGCCAAGGGTCAGCACAGGTAGAAACCAGGACCAGGACCAGGGCGTGGACAAGGACCAGGATCTTGTCTGGATCTTGGTCTGGATCTTGGTCTGGATCTTGGTCTGGACCTGGATCAGTTCTGACTCCACTGATTCTGTTTCCTGTTTTGTTTGCAGACACTCAGCTGCTGGAGAAAACAAGTCTGGCCAAAGGAATCCTGAGCTGCTCCCTCAGGTAACTCACCTGTACATACACACACACACACAGTTCAGAGTCGGTGTGAACATGTGATGATGCTGTCGGGTGTGTTTGTTTTGTGTATCGAGGCGTCCCTCCCCTGACAGCAGCAGCTCCATCTCCGCTCTGCTCCACCAGAACAGCCAGCTGAAGAAAACTACAGGAGAGGTGAGAGACACTAACACCAGCACCTGAGTCACACCTGGTGACATCATCACTGCATCATGTGATGTCACAAACTCCTCTCAGTCCTCCTCTCTCTTCTTCTGTTGTGTTGTAGCTGGCCTATCAGGTGGTGGAGCTGCAGCAGCAGATCAAGATCAAGGAATGTGTTCTGGAGGAGCAGCATGCCAGGTGAGTCACATACCTGAACCTGCTCACCTGTCAGCTCACCTGTCACCTGTCACCTCACCAGTCTCTGGTTTCTCAGGCTGGCGGAGGAGGAGTGTCGGCTGGCGGGTGCGTTTGATTCCCATCGGGAGCTGCAGGAGCGGGTGGAGCGGGTTCAGGGGAAGAACGGGGTGCTGAAGACGGAGTACGACGCCCTGCTGGAGCGACAGAGGGGGGCGGAGACAAGACTCAGGGAGGAGAAGGTCAGAGGAGGACACCTGGTGGAGGACATGATCCACCTGAAACAGCAGGCTGCCGCCCGCATGAACAGCCGCAACGAGCGCAGGTCCAGGTACCTGAACACACCTGAACACACCTGTTCATCACACCTGAAAGTTGTTCTCGTGTTGTGACGTTAACGTCTCATTTCTTTGTTTCCATCAGAGCTCGTGAAGCGAACCTGCAGAAGGAGCTACAGACGGCTGCCAGGTCAAAGGTCACCATAGACAGGTATGATGCACCTGGTGTTTCAGTACATGATTTGTTGGTTCAGTGTGAAGTTGGTTCATGTTTACAGGTCTGGGCTCTTACTGTGGTCGTTTAATCTCTGGCTGTTTGACTCTCAGCTCCTCCAGCGCTCCGACCTCCAGATCCACGTCCCCAAAGAACGAGAACCAGGACCAGGAGTCCACAGAGCAGAGACACACCAGACTCTTCAGGTCCGACCAGACTCATTATTTAAACTCAGGTCAGTGAACTCGGGAATGTTTGGTCACCAGTTTAGTTTTCTGTTTTCTTGTTTTCAGATCGGCGTCGGCCACGTCCCCGAGGATCCTCTCCTCCATCAGAGAGCTGTTTGAGTGAGTCTTCACGTCCCGTTTTTATTTCAGTGTTTAGACACGTGACTTTAAAAATAACGTGTCTACCTGTGTGTGTGATGTCAGCAGGAAGAGGCGTGGCCACTCGGTCTGCAGCCTGGAGGAGGACCTGACGTGTCCTGTTGGAATCTGTCTGTCAGCCAGAGTCCCGGCCAGAGCCCTGCACGTCCTGGTAAAACACACTGATCTCTGTTAGTTCAGGAAACGTCTGTCGCCCCCTGTGGTGGAGATGAGAACTGCAGGATGTGAAGAGACAGTGTTCCTCTGTGTTTGACAAAGACCTCCTCTGTCTCCCTCTCATTACCCATCATGCCTCTGTGTAAAGCAGCAGCAGGTCGTGTTTTTACGTCACCTCCATGTTCCCTCAGTCTCCTCCTCAGCTGGAACCTGGAACCTCATGACCTTTGACCCGGTTCCTCTGAGAACCTGAACCTCTCAGAACTGTGTGGTTCAAAGTTCCTCTTGTGTTTTTACATCAGTATTAAGTCGAGGATGAAGCAGCTGATACTGATTCCAGGTTGTTTGTTTCCGTTGATTCGATGATTCTCGACCACGAGGACTCACCTGTATCCAGGTGAAGAACACACACACCTGTTCAGGGTTCACAGGTGTGAGACAGGAAACATGATGTGAAGGATGAGGCAGGCAAACTGTTCAAATCATGTTTTTTTATGAGGAGGGAGTTGAAGGATTCACACCTGTCTCACCTGTCTGTATCTCACCTGTGTCACCTGTCTGTCTCTTTCTCAGGACGCCCATGAGCAGGGCATTAACGCGGTGCGGTTCAGTTCCAGTTCAGACCTGTTGGCGACCGGAGGAACGGACCGGGTCATCAAACTGTGGGAGGTCCGAGCAGGTAAACTCACCTCTGCTCACTTTATTACCTGTATCCATTTAAATGATGAGGTGTTGTGACCTCACTGATGATGTCACCAGGCTCACTGACCCACAGAGCGACTCTGGACGGCAGCACCGAGGGTATCACCTGCATCGAGTTCGACCCCACGGTGAGTAAACCCTGCGCCTCAGGTGTTGGTTATTAAAGGACCAGTCTGATGTTTGATTTGTTTGTCTTCAGGGTCTGAGGATCCTCGCGGCGTCTTACGATAAATCGGCTTTGTTGTGGCGACTGGACGACTCTGTTCCCAAGGTAACCATGACGACTTCTCTGATTGATCTCAGTGTCTCACCTGTCTCACATGTCTGTGTCTCACTGAGAGACAGGTCAGTTTTGACAACAACTACTTTTGGACTTATTCTTCTGACTGGAAGGTCCTGTGTCCTGTGTCTCACCTGTCTCACCTGTCTCACCTGTCTCTCAGTGTCTAACCTGTCTGTGTCTCTCCTGTCTCTCAGTGTCTCACCTGTCTCACCTGTCTGTCTCAGCTGACTCTGACAGGTCACATCAGGAAGGTCACAGCAGCACGGTTCAGCAGTTTACCTCATCAGGTGGTGACAGGAAGTGCAGACAGAACCATCAGACTGTGGGACCTGCAGAGAGCTGCCTGTGAGTCACACTGATCAATCACCAATACCTGATCAATACCTGGTTGGTGAGTGTTCACTGAGGTGTGGACCTGTGTGTGCAGGTGTGCAGGTAGTTGAAGTGGCGTCGTACTGCAGCGACCTGGTCTGTTCTGAGAACTGTATCATCAGTGGACACTTCGACTCCAAGATCAGGGTCTGGGACACCAGGTAGCACCTCACCCTGTCATCACCTCACCCTGTCATCACCCAGTCATTTCTCTGCTACACATTCATTTACTGATGTTCACTCATACACTTTCACCACTTCAACATTTAACTCCACTGCTTCACCACTTCATTAATCACTCACTCACTCACTCACTCTGTCCAACTGAACTTCCTTCACCACGTTTATCATTCACCACTTCATCATCAGGCCTGACATCGAGCTTCTGTCAGTTTCTTTCAGTAGAGTCATGAACAGTAGAAACAGCTCATCAGTCGACTCTGTTTTCTATTCAGACTCCACTGCAGGTTACTGTCTCAGAAGAAGCAGTAGAAGCAGTAGAAACAGTAGAAACAGTAGAAGCAGTAGAAACAGTAGAGTCGTCTCTGTGACTGACGGCTTTAATTTAAACCACCTGACACCTCTCATTCATCCTCCCTCCATCTCCACGGTGACTCCTCGTCTTCCTCTGTTACCTAGCAACAGCTCAGCCACAGCACGACCTCCCCCCATCTCCACAGAGTCAGAGTCACACTCCACCATCCACCCTCCCTTCCCCTGATTGGACAGTGACATCGTTCACTGGGCTGTGATTGGTCAGAGTTGAATAATATCATCCTAATGAGGCTTTTTATTTATTTACAGAGGTTTGATCATAAATTCTGATCTAAAATCAATAAAATCAACAGGTGACATCATCATCTGCCTGTTGATTGGTCAGTTCACATCTAAGCTGAAAGCTCTGGATATTTTTATGTGGTTTAATAGGTGAAGGTTCAGGTATTAACCTGAGACACCTTTATTAACTTTTCTGTGAATGAAAAACTCATCAGACGAATAAAGTTGTTAATAAAGTTAATTGAAGTGTTGTGTTGCGTTCAGGGCAGTGAGCTGCGTTCAGGAGCTTCCTGCTCAGGGTAAAGTCACCTCGCTGGACCTCAGCGCCGACCACCGTCAGCTGCTCAGCTGCTGCCGTGACGACTGCCTCCAGCTGGTCGACCTGAGGAGGCGGAGCAACGACCGCATGTGTTTCAGGTAGAAAACATAAGAGTCTGATGAAGTTTGTTGTTGTTGTGGTTGTTGTGGTTGTTGTTGTGGTTGCTGTGGTTGTTGTGGTTGTTGTGGTTGTTGTGGTTGCTGTGGTTGGTTGTGGTTGTTGTAGGTTGTTGTTGTGGTTGTTGTTGTTGTGGTTGTGTGGTTGTTTTTGTTGTGGTTGTGGCTGTTGTGTGGTTGTTGTTGTGGTTGGTGTGGTTGTTTTTGTTGTTTGTGGTTGTTGTTGTGGTTGTGTGGTTGTTGTTGTTGTGGTTGGTGTGGTTGTTTTGTTGTGGTTGTGGTTGTTGTTGTGGTTGGTGTGGTTGTTTTTTGTTGTGTTGTGGTTGTGGTTGTGTTGTGTGGTTGTTGTGGTTGTTGTTGTGGTTGTTGTTGTTGTTGTGGTGTTGTTGTTGGTTGGTTGTGGTTGTGGTTGTTGTTGTGGTTGTTGTTGTGTGGTTGTGGTTGTGGTTGTTTGTTGTGGTTGTTGTTGTTGGTTGTGGTTGTTGTGGTTGTTGTTGTGGTTTGTTTGTTGTTGTGGTTGTTGTTGGTTGGTGTGGTTGTTTTTGTTGTGTTGTTGTTGTGGTTGTGGTTGTGGTTGTTGTTGTGGTTGTTGTGGTTGTGGTTGTTGTTGTTGTTGTGGTTGTTGTGTTGTGTGGTTGTGGTTGGTTGTTGTTGTTGGTTGTGGTTGTTGTGTTGGTTGTTGTGGTTGTTGTTGTGGTTGTTGTGGTTGTTGTTGTTGTTGGTGTGGTGTGGTTGTGTTGTTTGTTGGTGGTTGTTGTGGTTGTTGTTGTGGTTGTTGTTGTGTTGTGTGGTTGTTGTTGTGGTTGGTTGTTGTTGTGTTGTTGTGGTTGTTGTTGTGGTTGTTGTGGTTGTTGTTGTTGTGGTGTGGTTGTTGTTGTTGTGTTTTGTTGGTTGTGGTTGTGTGTTGTTGTTGTTGTGTGGTTGTGTTGTTGGTTGTTGTGGTTGTTGGTTGTGGTGTGTTGTGGTTGTTGTTGTGGTTGTTGTTGTGGTTGCTGTGGTTGTTGTGGTTGTTTTGTGGTTGCTGTGGTTGTTGTGGTTGTTGTTGTGTGTTGTTGTTGTTGTTGTTGTTGTGGTTGGTGTGGTTGTTTTTGTTGTGGTTGTTGTGGTTGTGGTTGTTGTTGTGGTTGTTGTTGTGGTTGTTGTTGTGGTTGTTGTGGTTGTTGTTGTGGTTGATGTGGTTGTTGTTGTGGTTGTTGTTGTTGTTGTGGTTGTTGTGGTGAAGGGACTGACTGTGTCTGTGTCTCCATCAGAGCTGAGGGGTTTAAATGTGGCAGCGACAGCACCAAGGCTGTGATCAGGTGAGTTCTTAACACACACACACTAACAGATGGAGGCAGTGGTATTCCAGCAGCTCCTGGTTAAATCCCTGTTTTTGTCAATGGAGTCTGGTACTGATATATAGAGATGTTTCTGGATCTTCCTCTTTAATAAAAAGCTCTGTCTCTGTAGGAATCCTGTCATAATGTTGTCAGACTCTGAGAAGAACAGTCTGAGTCTGTCAGAGATAAAAACTGAGGTGATCTGGTTTAGTGGTCCAGGTTCATGTTCATTTAAACACTAACTGACTAGAGGAGCAGAGAGTTTCTGTGTATTTAATCGTCTCAGTTTATGATCAGAACATTCCAGCAGAAAACAGAGAGATAAAAATAGAGGAGGATGGACGGAGAGAGAGAGAGAGAGAGAGATGCTGCCTGGTTCATGTTCTGCAGTTTCCATGACGACAGCAGGACCAGGATGCTGTGTGTGTGTTCATCTCTGTGACAGAGACATTAAATACATCAACCTGTTTCTGCACAAACACACACACAGTCTGCGTTCCCTGCTGGGTTCTCTCTCAGGTTCTACACAGAACCGACGAGGCTTCTAACTCTGCTCAGCTGGAACATTACCGTGATCAAACTCACAGGTTCGAACCCCTGACACAGAACAGGTGGTTTGTACCTGTGATTATACAGCTGTTGAGTTTATAAGCAGAGATCCACTGAAACCAAATAAATATGAATTTATTATTTGAAACTTTGTTGTATTGTATTCAGCTTCACTGTTTCACTGTAATTCACCAACTCAAGTCCTGGTTTGCAGGACTCATGACTTGGACTCGGACTCAAGCATTCCCTGAATTCAGACTCAGATGTTGTTTTTTGTAATAGGCCAAAATCTTTTGACCTGATTTATTAATATGACTATTAACAGAAAGGCAGGCAGGTGTGTTCACCTGTCTACCTGTGGATTCATGTGAATCCTGTCAGTGACAGAGACCAGACCGGGACCTGTCACAGTAAATCTTAATATATTGAATATATTGAAGTAAAAGTAACTGCAGATTTCTGTTGGCTGGAGGGCTTTTATTGTGAAGGAGCTGCAGGAAGTGAAGAGAAACATAAGCACATTAGTGGTGTAGAAAGTTAATAACTTTTTTTTTGGACGTTCTTTCTCTTCAGTCCAGACGGTTGTTTTCTGGCGGCTGGATCAGCAGACGGAACCGTTTACGTCTGGAACGCCTCGACCAACAACCTGGAGACCCGCCTCCCTGACAAACACAGGTATAACAATAGTTTTATTCTGTGAATGATGAGATGCTAAATGTTGTACTGTTCCTTTAATAATCCCTCTCTCTCTTTAGTTCGTCCATCAGCGCCGTGTCCTGGTCTCTGTCCGGCGAATACGTCGTCAGCGTGGACAAGAGTAGGCGGGCCGTCCTCTGGAGCGACATCTGAACCGGCCAATCCACGAGGAGGTCACGTTGTCACGGCAACACCACTCACAACACTGATCACAGAGCTGTTGCAGGGAACATTTGGGATTTTTTTAAAAGCTATTTGTTGATTGGACAAAAGGGACAGAACTTCCTGCTTGATGCATTTTTCTTTACCACAACACAGGAAGATTACTGAGGGAAAACACAAACATTCATTAACAAAGGGAAAACCTCGTCTAACATTTACAGCATGTCTCTGTGGACATTTTGTACAAACCTAAAACAACAGGCTGATTTTAGTTTACATGTTTTATTTTTCTGTGTTGTAAGTATGTTGTTGTTGTTGTTGTATGTTATTTTTTTAGGAGGTGCAGACGACCTCACATCCAGGTTTTTGTTTTTGGTGTTAAAGTGTGTGGTGTTCAGGGACTAAAATTAGCGTGGGGTATTCGGGTACTGAAACAAGAGTGGGGGATGTCAGTTGCTGGTTTAATCCTGCGTGTGACCGACGTCCAGACAAAAAGACAAGCAGGTCTGAATATTTATGATGCATTCAGGGACCAGTCAGAGCCCATCAGACTGCAGTGAAACATTTTGCACCTAAACAGGGACTGGAACTTCGCCTTCCAGTCCAGTCAGCTGTTGACTTTACATTCTTGTCCGTCCACCTTCTCTCCAAGAACAGAAACAGGGTTTGTTGTTGTCCTGGTTCTTCTGAAATCCACCACCATCTCCTTGGTCTTGGTGACAGGAACAGGTGATTACTCCCACAGCAAAGAGGTCCACCAGGTCTCCAGTCCACTGCTGAGACACCCCACAACTACAGAGTCATCTGAAAACTTGTGCAAAGAAATAAAATCAGTGAATCAGTCAATGAAAATATTTTTTTTCCCGTATACTACTCCAGGTCTCAGTCCACCCATGGAGCTGACTTTCTGTCCGGTTCATTTTTGATATCAACCTGATGAAGACAGTTTGGCTCAGACAGCTGAGTCTGAGGAGGTTGGACTTGAGGTGGATCAAAGGTTTCAGATGTGGACTCCCCATCAGAGTTGTGTGGACAGTCTGAGGTGTAGAGTGTGAAGAGGTCTGTGGTCTGTCCATCAAGTCGAGCAGAGTTTTGTTAGAGAAGAAATCGAAGAACATGATTGTCACAGAGCTGCAGGGTTTGTCCAGATGAAGCAGGTAGACTAAGGTTTCATGAAGAACTTGTTGATCAGAGGATGATGGACAGCTGCTTTACAAACTGATTCAGAGTCAGGTTGCTCTCTTCAGACAGGCTTTTGAAATGCCTAAAGTTTCCTTCACAAAGGTTTTAAATGTTGATGTAACATTAGTTATAAAACATTTATGTAAAAATCTCCAGTCTTCTTGTCAAATTCAGACGATCCATTCAGTCCCGTCCGGTCTGCTCATCCAGGACTGGGTCATGTTTAATGATTAGTTCATCATTTTTTGAGGAATTATTGTGTGATATACACCGATCAGCCAGAACATTAAAACCACCTGTAGGTCCCCCTTGACCTCTGGGGTTGTCCTGTGGATCCTTTGGGTCCTCTGTGGTGTGGGGTGGGTGGTCTCCATGGATCTGGCTTGTTCTGGATCATCCCACAGATGCTGGATCTGATTGGGATCTGGGGAGTTTGGAGTCCAGGTCAACACCTTGGACTCTTGTTGCTCAAGACATTTTTGAGCAGGCTTGGTGGTGTAGTGGGTTTGTCTTCCTGCTGGGGGAGGACCCTGTTGCCATGGGGGGGGGGGGGGGGTCAACAACAGTGTTTAGGTGTCAAAGTAAAATCCAATGAATGAAGGAGCCGAGGTTTCCCAGCAGAACATGGATTCTAACCAGATTATCAGTGTTATTCACTTCACCCGTCAGTGGTTTAATGTTGATCGGTGTAAATGTCACTTGGTAAATAATTCTGAGCCTCATCATCCCCACTGGGTTTTATTGATCTGCCTCAAATGTTCAGACTGAACAGGTTTCAGTGTAAGAGAAAACAGTTGTTCAGAAACAACCCGAGGAACAAATCAAAGAGTTTGGATCTGTATCCTGACACCGAGGAGTCAGAGTGAGGAGTTTCCTGCAGCTCTCTGCGCTGGATTTACATTTAAAAGGCGTCTGCATTAATCCTCTGTTTGGCCTCTCAGCTTTGAAGAGTGAAGTCAGCGGCTTCAAAGAGAAAAGTCGACGGCCGGAGGCTGTGATGGAGTCTGAGCACACACAGAGAGATTTACATCCTGTTAGATCAGCTGCTGAAACATCCAGAGCAGCTGATTTCATCGGTGTCAAACTCAGACTCTGTCGTTCAGTTAAAGTGTCGACGTTTCCTCTTCAGAGCTTCTGTTCATTTTCTGAACAAATCACGTCGCTGCCTTCTCACCTGAGAGACGAGCTGAGCGTCACTTTAAAAACGTTAAATATCAATGTTTACAGTCGTCTGATTTATTGATTTATTGATCATTTTTATCAACATGTTTCTGTTGTTTTTATTTATCTTCAGGTCTGAGGCTCCTGATGGTGAAAGGGAAACATTCTGTTCTTTGTCTTTATTTATTTACTCTCTTTGGCCTTAATGTACAACCAAAATCAGAAAAACAAAGTGTCTTCGTTTGTCCTAAAGAAAACTGAGGAAGAGATAGGAATTTAATAACTGAGTAAACAGCCTGAATAAAATAAAAAAAGAAAAAAAAGGGAAACATGCAGTTTGTCTGATGGAAGCAACACAAATAATTCATTGTTAAAGGTGTTTATATTTGTACGGAAGTACCACTATAATGATGCACAAATAGAGTTAATTAAATTATAAAATTAAGTAAATAAATAAAACCTGAGAGCCACAACATCATGAAAAAATCAATAAGAAATATGAAATAAAACCTGTTTTAAGATTTTGTCCAGATATTCAGTTTCATTCAGACATTTCTGATCAGACTGTGGTTTCCACTGAACCCAGTGAATCTGGATCAATGTATAAACTCAGGTTCAATGAAAACATCAAAGAATAACTCTCTAACTTTGAACCTGGCTCTTATTTTACATGTTTTTGGGTATAAATGATTGACAGGGACAGAAATATTTGGAATCGGTGCAGTATTGATCAACAACAGTGAACAGCTGCTGCAGTGTAATCCAATGGATGGTCGTCCACGTCAGAGTCCGTCCACTACAGTTCTTGTTTTTGTCTCTGACAGACTCAGATTGTTATTCTGTGTCTGACAACATGATGACAGAATTCCTACAGAGACAGAGCTTTTTATTAAAGAGTCAGATCCTTTTAGTTTAACCAGAAACATCTCTATATATCTCTACCAGACTCCATAGAGAAAAACAGGGATTTAACCAGGAGCTGCTGGAATACCACTGCCTCCATCTGTTAGTGTGTCTGTGTTACTGTGTGACTTTCAGTGGTGGAAGAAGTAATCAGTTACTTTACTGAAGTAAAAGTACCACAGGTCAGTCTCATATGAAAACAATTTGATAAATCAGACAGCTTCATGTGGCTGTGATTGAGTTTCCTTTCGCTTCCTTCACAGCAAAAAAAGACAGTTTGATAGAAAATATCTGACTCTGACTTTCTCTGTTCTGTTTTTCCTCTGCTGCTGTAACTTTCTAATAAACTCTATCTCTTCTAACGTCTGTCCTTTGTCCTGTTGTCTCCTCGCTCGTCTCTGATCTCGGGGCGTTTTTCTCGTGACGAACTGTTGAAGTCTCGTCTGCGAGTTTTAAAAATAAAGCGATGATGGTGGTGATGATGATGATGAGGAAGAGAAGCTTCGGCGCTGGAGGCTGTTTCATGCTGAGGTCATTAATGAGGAAACAGGAAACAGCTGCTGCCTCTGACCTGACCCACCGCCGACCCTCAGAAACTGATCCACCACAGAGACCAGGACCAGGATCAACAGCACAATCCTGATCACCCTGGATTTTGTTTCGCAGGCTGAATCCAAACCTCCACCCTCTGGACCTTTTGCCAGTACAACAGAAAAAAATCCTAATTATTCAGCCTCATCATGTTGTTCTGTTCATAAAATGACCTTGACATGGTTTTGCCATGGATTATGGGTCATTTAATGAGCTAGCAAACCCTCTGAAAGTCATACAAAGTCCACCTGAAGTCCCTTGGAAACTTTGTGGATTTGGACAGACTTCAGGACTCATGGCCTTCCCGAGAACACAGTCTGAGAGTCTGGATGTTTGTATTCAGTCTTCGTGGATGTTACTGGATCCTGCAGACACAACTCAGGGCTAAAAACAGCCATTTGTGTCAACGGTCCCCAACTATTGGGCCACGGACTGGTACCAGGCTGCACAGAAAGAACAAAAATGTATTTAGTGAATCCCCCCCCCCCAACACACGATTTCTGATCGGAAATATTGATCATGTTTAATATTTATCGATCGTCTTCAGAGCAGATCAGGGAGGGTAAGATCAGTCTGAACACACCTCACACCACAGGAGAATCTGACAAGATCATCTTTACAACCATCAGATAATCAGACCTGAGGACTCCGATCAGGAGACTCGGACTGGTTATCTTGTAGTGTGAACCTGCTTTACATGACACTGGTCGGTGGTGCACAAAATGTTGGTGGCCGCCATATTTACGTTGCCCTGCTGCAAAGCTCATGACTACAGGAGAGGGTTGGACCGTAGATACTGGTAAATCCAACCCTGAGGCCCTGAGATCCTTAACCTCCTTCACTTGGGACAGAAACTCCCCCCCAGCCCGAGAGAAACATTACTGTTTCCAGTCAGAACCACAGCCTCAGACTTGGAGGTAAAGGCTTTTTTTGTGAAACTGATTTTATTTGATTTCAGTAATGTTCCATAATATTTTGGCACTATAAATCTTCCATACAGCTGTGTTAAACTCTGGTCTGTTTCCCTCTGCAGGTTTTCTTCTGCTTTTTGAGGCAGGTTGACGTCTGATGTTTGGAGAATTTGTGACATTTCGAGGTAAAATGTAAATGAATGTTTCTATTTATTTCCTCAAGGACGGACAGACGGACAGATGGAGGGATGACGGAGGTCAGAGTCCAGCTGTGAGCTTGATGTTAATGTCACAGGCAGAAATAAAATCTGTCCTCTGGGTGTTTCATTTTTTAACACATTGTACTGCTAATGAGTCTGACAGCAGGGAGAGAGAGAGAGAGAGAGAGAGAGAGAGAGAGGCAGTGAGGGAGGTAGAGAAGGAGGGAGGAGGGTGAGTTGAAGAGGAGGAGCAGAGTGGTGGATTCAGTCAGTCGCTCAGTGGATCGGAGCTCAGATGGAGGTTTGTTCTTGTGCTGAGGAGAATCTGACGGTATGACGACGACTTCCTGAGAGAGAGAGAGAGAGAGACATCCTCCCCTCAGTTTCCACGGTGACGGCATCCCTCCATCCTCCTCTACCTCCTCCTCCTCCTCCTCCTCCATTATCTCTCCGTCCGGCTGCTGTCGGCTCGTCGGCGTCATCAGGATGGGAGATAAAGGAACCAGGTAAGAATAAGTGTGTGTGTGTGTGTGTGTGTGTGTGTGTGTGTGTGTGTCAGTAACACACCCTGATGAGTGCGAGTGTGTGTTTTTATACTGAGCGCTGCTGTTTGTGTTTCATGGTTCCTTCATGTCGTCCTGCTGCTGGTTACAGATACAGAGGAGGTGTGTGTGTGTGTGTGTGTGTGTGTGTGTGTTGTTGTAACATTATGTAACGTTCTGTCAGAACCTCGAGCAGTGTGTGTGTGTGTGTGTGTGTGTGTGTGTGTGAGTGATGTCTCTGATGGTTTCCTCTTCTCTTTTTTAAGGGATTTTTGTGCATTTCTGGCCTTTATTTTGATAGTGCGACAGACAGGAAACATAGGGCTGGGGGGGGGGGGGGGGGCACATGCAGGGTTGAGACAGTTACTCAAAAAATGTAATCAATTACTCATTATTTGTTAGTAGTTTGCAGGTAATGAAGTTATTTGACCTGAGTTCTGCTGCAGGTTCTTCAGACGAGTCAGATGTTCCTGACAGATGTACCACAGTGTGATCGCTGACGTGTTGTCAGTGTGTGTTACCTCCTCTCTCATTACACCAAATAATCTAAACTACAACACACAACTCAACAAAACCAAGCTGACTCAACCTGAAACAACCAGAGTGCAGAGTCCAGAGAGTCCAGTGATCACACTGGTGCTTACCTTCAGTCTGACTCCTCTGACGGTCCCTCTGGTCCAGGTCCTTCTAGTCCAGGTCCCTCTGGTCCAGGTCCTTCTGGTCCAGCTCCTTTTAGGCTGTCTGACACAAAAGAGGACAATCCAGACCAGGGGTCCTAGATCTCACTGAGACTCGAAGTTCGACCGAACTTTGGAGACCAAAAACAGCTGCGATCAAATTCTCATAGTGTAACGACACATAAATACAAACCAAACAGGTTTTTCTAACTTGAGTTTGAATTTTCACTCTTTATGTTTTTGGGTCGTCACTGAAGAAATCCAGAGAGGAACCAGAGAAACTGCAGAACTTCATTCAGAATCCTCCTGTTTTTAAGTTTCCTTCAGTTTCACAGAGATCCAGTGATAGGTGTCTGAACGTCCATGATACTCTGACAACAGGAGCTGATAACAGAGAGTTCAGCTGCTGTTAATGGAGACAGATACAGACTGAAAATACAAACACACTGAGCTGTTTATCTTGTGTTTAGTGCTTTTATTTCCCAGTTTGACCCAGTGTCACTCTGACAGATAGCGACCTGTAAACCTCTGCTGTCCAACACAGTCATAATAAAACTGTTTTTAACGGTGCAGAGGTTCTTGAAGCAGTTGTGGTTCCACACAGAACCGGACTCGGACCACAGAACATGGATTTCTCTGCTCTGTAGTGGATGTCCTCTTGTATCTGAGCGCTGAGTGTGTTTCTGTGTTTGCAGGCTGAATGATCCGAGTGTGTTGTGTCAGGAGAATATTAATGAGTTGAGTGTGATCAGTGGGACATACAGAGCAGCTCAGACTCTGTCAGCTGACCACGTTTCTACTGAAACTCAACCAGCAGCTCAAATATTTAAACCAGCGTCTGTTCAGTCGAACCTCATTTAACAAGTGAGTGCTTCTTAGTGAGGAGGCGCAGCATTAGTTTCATTTCTCACAGGTCAGTGTTCCTATCCTGACTTCAGACAGGAAACGCTCCTTAAATAACCTCTCCTAACTTTAGGACAAGTGTTAATCTTAACTCTGACTTTCCCTCCACCAGGTGGAGTCTGATGTCAAACCACGTGTTGCCATCTGACGACCAAACCCTCGTTAGTAGATCCAGGCTAACCCCAGGCCGTGATCCTGCAGTTAGCCCGGCAGCTTTGGAGAGGCCGACCCAGGTCACATGGTCTGTGTCGGCCATCTTAGTCCCACTTTCTCTCTCCACAGTTGACCTTGTTCAGATGTTACCAATATCTCTAACTCATCTGTCGTCAGGTTTCTGTGGAGAAATCTAACGGGTTACAGAAAAACCTCCGAGAAATGAGAGGAGAAAAGTGGAGTTGGTTGCTATGGTAACAGATAGACGAGATGAAGACTGATGTTGGATTTAGTGTTCCGGATTTCCTGACCTGAGATCAGGGAGGATTCATAAAGTTAGTCAGGATCTGATTCTGTCGTTCCTCTGATTCGGTCTCTGTTGAACATCTTTATTTAAATATCTGATTTTCAGTTTAACTGTCAAACCTGCTGCTGCTCGTTTGGTGTTCATCATCTCAGAACAGCGAAGGACCAGGGCGTCCTCAGTCTGAGTGAGTCCCTCCCTTCCTGTCATCTCTGTACTGATGGTATCATCAGAACTATTTAGAACACCCTGGTCTAACAGTCTCTGGCCTCAGTGACGTTGTACATCAGATCTTTCTGTTGGATATTTAACCACAGATTATCAGGAATGAATGTGTAATCATCAGCTCGTGTTCATTTTATATATTGTCTTAAAGCCTTTTTATGTCTTGAATAAAACACTTTGATTTGTCCTGTTGTCAAAAGGTGCTGCACTAATAAACCTGTCAACAGTGTTTGGATCAGCAGCTCACTGAGTTATGGTGCAGCTGAGCTGTGCCAGGCTTTAACAGTAATTAGAGCAATTCTGGGTTTAATCCTGAGTTTGACAGGGAGCCAGCGTAGTGCGGCAGCAGAGCGATGGTTCTGAGGAGTCCGAACTCTGATCATGCAGCAGGATTTTAAACTGTGAACATGCTGCAGCTTCTCTGTGTCTTGGTTTAGACGAGCTCTGAGCTCTGAGCTGTATCTGTCTTTAAGACATAAGAAGGCGCCGAGTTCACCAGGGTTTCATTAGTAAATATAATTGGACTGAATAACTGAGTTAAAGGAGCTAACATTAGCATTAGCAGCTGTTTACTCACCAGTCTAGAAGAAACATCGTTAGTTCAGCATCAAACTTCAATCCTTTACTGTAGATCTGCTTTATTTCTACTTTATTCTTTGTATTTTTCTTCTTTTCTTATACTGAAGTTAGCATACTAACCGGCTAGCCCTGCTAGTCTTGTCACTTTCCGATAGCAACTCACTGTAGCCTCCCGACTGTCCTGAAGAAGTAGCTCTGCTCAGAGGATGTGTTCTAACCTCTTGTAAACACAATGATGACCATCACCACCTCCAGGCAAGAAAACATGATTGGCTGCAGAGAAAACTTTTCCTTTAAGATGTTTCCAGAATACGCCTTAGGTTTCTAGAAAGCAGTTTTGGATTAGAAGTCACTCTGTTTCTGTTTGTCCTCCTGACAACGAAGACGACATCTGTAACACATCAGTTCGTCCACTGGACGAGATATCTCCCTCGTTTCCTAAGGTTTAACAGTTTAACAGTGGACAGTAAAGTTGGTCGTTCCTCCATTTTGTTTCAGGCTGAAACATCTCAACAATTATTGATTGGACTGTGATAAGGTTTGGTTCAGACGTTCATGTTCCATGTGTCCAAAACTTTGGTTTGGACCCTACAGAACTAATGATGTTCCCATCTGCCTTAGTTGGACTCTGGTTACTGCTGACTATCTGCTGATAACTAAGATGGTGAACATGATGCACAGCATGCTAGCTTATGTTGCTGTTAGCATTTAGCTCAAAGCACCACCCTGAAACAGCCTGAGCTGTTAGTGTGGCTGCAGCTTTTCTTGATCTGGATCGAGGGTGGAGGACTGAGACAGGAAACGTGTTACAAACCACAGGCGCTAAGTTTAACTCGGGAACAATAAATCAGATGCTGTGATGAGTGATAGCTCTATTTCTAACAACAATTCAGGGATATGAAATATTTCACAGCTTTTATTTTGGTGGAAAAGGGTAGAAACCAGTAGAAACCAGCTCTAAGATCAGACCCCGGTGTCAGTGTGAGTCTCTCTGCTGTACTCTGAGTATCAGGGGAGTCTTCAGTCTTCAGTCGTCTCCTGCTACAGCAAGCTGACACAACAATCAGTTATTGATCAGTCAGTCAGTGTTCCCTCTCTGTCAGAGCGTCCTGATCGATCAGACGAGCAGAGGCTGAACACAGGAGCTCTGCAGCTACAAAAACCACTTCACCTGCACAATCTCTTGTTCTGTCAGTCAGTTGATTCACTGCTGGGAGGTTTCCAGTCTTTACAATGAGAGGAACAGAGGCAGCAGTGTTTCTGTGCAGGATTCAGGAGTCAATTCTACGTTTTCATGGGAATTTATTACAGAAAAAGCTCATAAAAGTCCTTCTTCTTGAGGGAGTGGGTTCTATATGATGGTGGCTCCCACTGATTTCTCCCCAGCCCCCGTGTGATCTAGTTTTTATCAGTAAAACTTCAGTGTTTAGTTTCATGTCCGCTCAGTACTTTGAGGCTCCAGCTGCTGCCATCTTTGTTGTGTACAGTTACCATGGTTACATGTGCTGTTTACCTGTCGGTATCAAACTAGCATAGAGTCTGTGTTGCTGGTACAATTTGATCCTGGTCTTTTCTGGTTCCTGGTCTTTGTTTAGTTTCTAGTCTTGTCTAATTTCTGGTCTTTGTCTAGTTCCTGGCCTTGTTTAATTCCTAGTCTTGTCTAGTTTCTGGTTTCTGTCTGGGTCCTGGTCCTGACAGGCCCTACCAGGAGATTTTGAGGTGATGATTGTTGGATTAATTAAATCTGATACAGTGGATGGTGTTTTTCAGGACTGGGTTCTGGTGGCCTTGTGGTCTGACAGGATCTCACTCTTTCAGCTTGGTCTCATCAGGACAGAATCGGTTCTTTCCCCTGTAACTTCAGCTCTAACTGCTGAGCTGCTGTTCTGTCTGAATGAATCTTTAATCTGGTTTACAGTCGTTCTCTCACCATCTCTTCCTCGGTCTCTCTGACTCTGGTTGGGCTCCGGCCAGTGAAGCTAAGAGCCTGTGAGAGAATCAGAGTCATTACTGAAAATACAAGATGATCACATGAGCCACAGCTGCAGAGGATCATTATCTTGTCAGGTTTTGGTGAATGTGCATGTATATGAGTATGAATGTCAGGAAACAGGATGTATTTCTCTGAATGACTTTACTGTGCTTTCATTGTGTTTATTTTATTTTCATTTTTTAATGAACTGATTCAGTCACTGAAACCCACAGATCCTCAGTTCACTGAGAGAAAACTCAGGTTTAATCGTCATCATACAGATTATTGCTGTTTTGACGAGGCTGCAGAGTTGCTCTGTGTTAAAATTTAACTGGACTAATTGCTGAGACGACGGCGAGCAGATCGCGTGCTGAGAGGAGTTCCCAGGAGTCCTGGTGGTTTCCGATAAAACGGCATCCTGATGCTGCTGATGGATGAAGGTCCATTCAGGAGGAAGCTGAAAGCTAATGGAGCCACAGCAGCTAATTTATGACAACATTAACACAGAGGAGGGAGGAGGGGGTAACACTGTCAGACAGCATTAGACAGAGACTCAGAGAGAGGAAGCTGCTACTGATTATAGTGAGGATGATGATGGTGGTGACTGACAGAAGGACTTCCCCACAGGAAACCTGATCCCAGAGTCCAGTGTGAGGACGAGACCTGTTTGGACATTCAGCAAAAATCAGGATTTTTTTAAAGATGCCACATTTGGAAAATGAAGACATTTATGGAAAATTAAAGACAGACTTAAGAAGAGAATATTTTTTTTATAGCTCAGGCACCTACTGCCCAATCAGAAGCCAAAAGTTTCCATCGCCAGGCTGTGATGTAATTATAATCCTAACAATAACAGTAAAGTACCAATCTGTGTGATAAGTGAAGAAATAAGTCATACATTTAAAACAGCTGCTCTGATGTAACATACAGGAAACTCATTTGCAGATATTTCTGCACTGAAGAAGAAACAACAGGAAACACCTCCTCTGCAAAGGTCGACAGTTTCACTGACCTGCTTCTATATCTGTTTGTTTTCAGAGTGTTTAAGAAAGCCAGTCCCAATGGAAAGGTGAGTCCTGAGGTTCTTCATGTTCAAACCCTGGTTCTTATGAAAGTTTGTGGACCCCTGATTCTGATTGGCTATTTGTTGTTCCTCCCTCAGCTCACAGTCTATCTGGGGAAGAGAGACTTTGTGGATCACGTGGACCTAGTGGAACCTGTTGGTGAGATCAGTTTTTACTCTTTTCTAGTTAGTTCAGTTTGTTGTGTCAAAGAGTGAGAAAATAATAAAGTTTTGTTTTTTCCTACAGATGGCGTCGTCCTGATCGACCCCGAGTACCTGAAGGAGAGAAAAGGTGAGAAAACTGAAGCTCCAACCTGTTTATATTAAAACAGGAGGTTAAAACAGGGAACTTCCTGAGCTCTTCCCCGTGCTACATTAGTCTGGGGTGGAGATGGAGGTGGAGGTGACCTCTTCCTGGCTGCTGACTCAGAAAACTGCTCTAATTTCTTGCTTTTAGATGAAAATGCAGCTTTTAACTCAGGAGACCACGGCTCTCACCAACAGACTGAACAACAAGGCCATCGATTCTGCCTTAAACTGTTTTTCTTGATATTCATCCAAGACGTAGTTCAATATTAGATGACATGAGTTCCCACAAGGCAACATCCCCTCCTAATACCAAAGAGAAAATCTCTAAAACTAAAATTGTTTGGATTGGATACAGTTTCTGTTTGCTGTATTTCCAAACATGAGGGAATCTTCTTCCAACACTTAGCAATGAAATTAAAAAAGAGAAACTGAGCTTCATATATTTCAAGTAGTCAGATTTAACTATATATTGGCCTTTAAAATACTCACCATGAGTTTTGTACAACATAAATAAAAATAAAAATGGCCTCTTCATCCTCAGCCTCAATCTCCTTCAGAGTCCCTGAAGGTTCAACACTTCCTAATCCTTTACTACATTTATTTATTCATATGATCCTGATTGGTCCCATAATCCAAAAACACAACCTTAGCTGTCACTTTTATGCTGATGACGCCCTGCTTTATCTAATTCTTTTGTATAAAATATCAATTAACATATGTCAGTAACTGTGGGACTAATACATTTGTACAGCTTAAAAGCAGAGATTCAAAGACAAATATTTGGCCTGAAGACATAAAAACAATCAGGAATCACAAAGAGGAAAGATTAGAAATAAAAAATACATTTATGGGTTTTTGATGCTGTTCTGTTTTGGTTTTGTGTTTGTTTTTGTATCTTGCTATACCTTGAGATTAATTTTGTGATTGCTCAAGGGACCTAACCTGCTCCTTAGAGTGTTGTCTGATTAAAGGACCAGTCCACCCTTTTGTCCTCTCCTTTTCCTCTGGTCCACCATCTTCAGTAAGTGTGGGGTTCCTCAGGGAAGCGTCCTGGAGCCTCTGGCCTTTCTGTTAAACCTCATATAGACATAAATGAACATTTAAATCCATGATGTATTTAACCTAGCTTAGCACAAAGACTGGAGGCAGGGGGAAACTGTTTCAGGGGGAAGCAGGTTTCTTGTCCTCTAACAGGATGTGATTTTGTGTGTTTCCTCCTCAGTGTTTGTGACTCTGACCTGTGCGTTCCGTTATGGTCGGGAGGATTTGGACGTCCTCGGGTTGACGTTTAGGAAGGACCTGTTTGTGGCTAACATCCAGGCGTTTCCTCCGCTGCCAGAGGAGAAGAAGAGTCTGACTCGTCTTCAGGAACGCCTGATTAAAAAGCTGGGAGAACATGCCTACCCGTTCACCTTCGAGGTACTGAGTCCGCAGAGCTTCATTCAGATTCTGTCAGCAGTACATCATCTGATAAACCTGATACCTGACATTCGATACTGAAACCATCCTGTCCTCAACACCTCACTGTGAGAAATATTAACATGGTTTTCTTTTCTTCTCTCTTTTTTTATTGAACAAAGAAGCTAAAGTCAAATATGAACACACGCAGAGAAAAATCAGATTTATATCAGGAACTGTATCATCAACAAGTCTGTCGACAACATTGTGAATCTGACCAGACATTTGAACAACCTTTAAACAACTTTTAAGCCTTCACATGTTTGGAGGATTTACTGACCATCCAGCAGCAGCTAGCTTAGCATTAGCTCTCCAGAAGTCTGGACCTCACACCACATCTGAAAATCTGCCTCAGATGGCGACTTCATATCTGTAAAGAGGTTTATTGTTGAGGTCAGAGCTGATTCTCTGATGCATGCTTATTCATTTACTACAGAAACACTGTGAGGGTCAAACAAAGTTTCAAGCACTGCAAACAGGACTTCTCTCCTGATTTTATTCTAGACTTTAATCAAGAAAACTGATTGAGAGGGAGGAGGCTGCTGTACTGAAACTCTACAGATAATAAAATGAGGTCATGAAATGTGCCTAAAAGAAAAACTTTCCTCAGCAGCAAAAATCTGTCAGAAGCTGAGATACTTCTTGTGTTTGCAGATTCCTCTGAACCTGCCGTGCTCAGTCACTCTGCAGCCTGGACCAGAGGACACTGGGAAGGTAAAGACGCTCCTCTGGGGATAAACACCTGATAAATGACTACTGAATATGTATTTAAATAAATCAACATATCAAAACATATCTGTTTTGTGTCTTCAGGCCTGTGGAGTCGACTTTGAGGTGAAAGCTTTCTGTGCTGAAAACGTTGAGGAAAAGATCCACAAAAGGTAAAAGTGAGTCAGCTGCAGTCCGACCCCGGGCAGAGTAAAGAGATGAATTATGAATGAAAGTGAAATCAGCTGTGCATTAGCAGCTTCCTGCACTGAGACAGAGGACCACTGCTGTAGGCTGCAGGAACATCACCTCACCACTGACAGCCAATAAACCACAACCATCTCAGCCAAATCCAGCAGAATTTAAATATCTCCACGGTCATAAAATCAATACGCACGTGCACACAGTCATCATCAGTGAGTGTACAGTGTCACTCTGATTAAATGGGAGGATTAGTGTCAGCGTTATGTTAATGTTGCAGGAACTCTGTGCGTCTGGTGATCAGGAAGGTCCAGTACGCTCCAGAGAAACCTGGTCCTCAGCCGACGGCAGAAACCACCAGACAGTTCCTGATGTCGGACAAGCCTCTGCACCTGGAGGCCTCTCTGGACAAAGAGGTAACACCTGAGGATCACACACATATTTCAACTCACGGCCGACAGAGAATTCATTGGCAATAATCCTGATGATTGATAAAGAAAATAATTGCTGGTAACAGTTTCACATTTGTCCTCTGATGGAATAATACGACTTTAGAGGTTTGTTGAACTTTGTTACAGAGACTCTGCACATCTCTGACAAATATAAGATTCACAGACTCAAATGATGCAGAGTAAACCAGCTGCCCACTTTGTCTGAACCATTCAAATTGTCACAGGTGGGAAACAGACAAACAGACAAACTAATTTTATTTCTGTGGCAAAAATACGAAGAAGAAAAGAGAAAGGAGGAGGAAAGTTTAGTTCAGGCAGGGGACATGAAAACAAAATGTACAATCGCTTCAGCCTCAGTCACAGCTGTTTGTTTTTCATTTTTACACTTTAGAAGCTGTAGTTGTGTTGTTGTTACCCAAACTACTTTAATCTAATGTCAGTCTTTGGAGACTTAGAACTGAGCAGCAGCAGCTGAGCTGTCTATAAAATTGTACCATTAATGTTAGCTTAGCAGCAAAGCTTCAGCTTTAACTGTCAGACATGATTCACCAGCAAACAACTCTTAGATTCTCAGTGATAACAGTCAATATCAGCAAATGTGAGCTTCAGTGAACTGGTCCGGTTTTATTCACAGATTAACTTTGACCTCAAGGAAAATACTGATCAAATATTTACACATACATATCATTTTAATGTTATGTCACAGCGCCAAGTGGGTGAACAGTATTTTTCATGGCCCCCCTCTGATGGAGCAGTGACTCTCCAGAAGAGTACTAATGAGCCCATTTGACCCCCCCATAGAGAGCCCTGGAATCAAAACAAACACAGGAAGTACAGACACTCGTTATCCTGAGATAATGACACATTTCAGTGTCTGTCTGATCTCCTCTCACAACCTGAACCTTAAATCCTGATCCCAGAGCAGCAGTGTGTGAGAGGTAACCATCATCAGCAGCTGTGACCTCTCAGTGTTTGTCTCTCAGATCTACTACCACGGCGAGCCCATCAGCGTCAATGTCCACGTCACCAACAACACCAACAAGACCGTCAAGAAGATGAAGATCTCGGGTACGTCCAGGCTGTTACCTGTCTGTGTGTGTGTGTGGTTGTGTTACTGAACAGTGATTTGTGTTTCTGCAGTGCGACAGTACGCAGACATCTGCCTCTTCAACACGGCTCAGTACAAATGTCCAGTGGCCACTGAAGAGTCAGAGTGAGTTTCCATGTTCTTCTTATCATCAGCTGTTTCAGCAGCCTGGTTACTGCATTGCGTCTGTTTTTGAAACAGTTTTTGGGGAAATCCTCTCGTTTTGGGGACTGATCAGAGAGATCGATGGCTGTTTTCAGTCAAGTGTGTGAGTTTTTCTTTAATATTTGAAACAAACCAGCACAGAAGACGATGGCAGACAACAAGAATCTGCCTCTGACTGATATCTGACATCACATTCAGCTCAGTTACCATGAACATGTTTTTTCTTTCTGCAGTGACGTCGTAGCTCCCAGTTCAACTTTCTGCAAAGTTTTCACCCTCACTCCTTTTCTGGCCAACAACCGAGAGAAACGAGGCCTGGCTCTGGACGGAAAGTTGAAGCATGAGGACACCAACCTGGCCTCCAGCACGTTGTGAGTCCGACCTCACACTGTTGTTAACCTTTGATGGCAACTGAGCAATCCAATTGGTCAAACTGAGTGCTTTCTGTCTTGTCAGGTTGAGAGAAGGAGCCAATAAGGAGATCCTCGGGATCATCGTATCGTACAAAGTCAAAGTGAAGCTGGTGGTGTCGCGAGGCGGGTCAGTACATTGAGGTTTTAACTTCAGCTCAGAGGAACTTTAAAGTCAAACTGAAACGAAAACTCACGGTTGCTATTAGATGTGACTGGGCTATTTACCAAGAGGAAATCATTTAACTTTAACAACATTTTACAGAGGTACGGCTGTAGATCAGTCTTCACCTGCTGGAATGACTGTCGGGATAATGATTAGGCGGCCAATGAAAGGAGAGTGGAGGTCTGAGGGGGATCACTGTTCACAGGTCAGTCACTTTTAGCCAAATGAGATGGAACACTACTTTAAATTTGCAAACTAACTTTACCTTCCAGTGGATTTGAGATCTTTTCCTCTGAAATTAGTGGGTGATGATGGGGAATAATCTGTCAGTCGCTCAGGGAAAGGAGGGTCTCACCATCAGTAAGATGCTCTGCAAATGGCAGAAAGAAAAACCTTTATTGTTGCAATCAGCAAACTTTATGATTACTGCATTTAGACAAGGTGTAAGCTGACATGGTTCCTGTTTGTGTCTGTACACATCAGTAAGATTAACATAAATTTCACTGTTTCAATCATAATTCAAAGAACCTTTATATTCCACAAATCTGAATCAGTGTGAGGGGTCCCACAGGGCTCTGTCCTGGGCCCTCTTCTTTTTAACATATACATGTTTCCCTATGGCAGTACAATTACCAAATATAACATTAGCTCCCATAATTATACTAACAACACTCAACCTTTCACCCCATCAGCTGCATCGAAGA
Organism: Lates calcarifer; assembly: GCF_001640805.2. Lineage (NCBI taxonomy): Eukaryota > Metazoa > Chordata > Actinopteri > Centropomidae > Lates > Lates calcarifer. The sequence goes on from NW_026117487.1 coordinate 30,574, forward strand.
AAGCAACCACTGGATGGCAGCAAACTTCTTTCACATAAACAGGTTGTGGGTTCTAAAGTCCAGAAACAGCTGGTCTCTGAGGACCTGGAGTCCAGATTAAAAACCTGTGGACAGTGAACTCACCTTTAAGGACACTAGAATGAGAACGGCAGGTATAAAGCCTGTATCTGGTGGGAACAAAGAAACAATGGGACAAACTTCAGCTTTGAGAGGCAGCCTGTGTTTCCACTGTCTCTAACTGGAAGCTTTGATTCACAGAATTTCATCCTCAGTGAATTTCTTGAAAAAAAGGGGCTGCATTGTAGAAAAACACAATTTTAAAAAAATAAGAGGAACTCCAGTTGCAAATTGCTAATGTTGTGTTAGCATCAGTGTCTGTCTTAGGAAAACATCTGGGGTCCATTAGTTACATTAAAGCTCTGTTACAGGAGCTGCAGTTTTATTACTGCTTGTATTTCCTTTCAGAGAGAGTGGTGAGAATTCATCTTTCAGTTTGACTTTAAAGCTCAGTTTTAGTGTGAATCTCCAGCTTGTGTTTATCTGGTATCGTCACTGCAGGTGGTTTATTTTCTGTGCAGTCAGCAGATTGTTGCTGTTGCTGCATGTTTCTGATTTACTTAAACAGAGATCAGCAGTTTCTGTTACATACATAAAAACATAAAAATATCAAATAATGACGGAACAGTTTGATTACTCTCCTGTATTTGGGTTTACTGATTAAAACCATCCTATGGCGTCGACTGGATGAACAGGAAACTGCTCAGGTCACACAGGAGTTGGCCTCTAACAGCTCCATAACACCATGACAGTTAATGAGCACAGTAGAAAAGAGTAGAACCTGTGTGCTGCTGCTGTGAAGCTGAAGGTGTTACATGTTTATTGATTTCAGGCTCCTGGGAGATCTGGCGGCGAGGTAACCTTTCAACGTTCTGTCACATCACTGAGATCATCGACGAACACACTGACACAAACCACACACACTGAGATTTACAAAGGTCACCTGAATGTCTCACTGGACAAATCACTCACATACATGTGTTTAATGAAGCTGCTGTGGATTATTGGTGTTGTTATAACGACCTGTTTTTCAGTGACGTCTCTGTTGAGCTGCCCTTCACATTAATGCACCCGAAGCCGTTAGAAGAATCCATCTACAGAGACGGTGAGTCTCGTTTACAACACATTCATCTGTTTATAATGAACGAGTCTGTTATGAAAGCTGAAAATCAGTCAGGTCAAAGAAACTGCAGCGAATGGCTTCGGATTTCTAGAGTCTAACCCTGATCTCTGTCTGTTTCAGCTCCAGATGAAGCTCCAATCGACACAAACCTAATCGAATTTGACACAAAGTAAGCAGCCGTCTCTCTTTCCGTTTTCCTCTCTCTCCATCCTTATCAGTTCATTCTAACGCAGGCTCTCCTCTGTGATCTGATTGGCTCTGCTCTGGTTAACGGCCTCGTCAATAACCCTGACAGCAGAGAGGGTTTTCCTCTCCGCCTGCTGAAGCATTAACTGTGATGGACTCGTCTCCTGAGTCTCAGACTTAATGTGTGTTAATGCTGCTGCTGCAGGAAATGGGCTGCGAACTGGAAACTCGGAAAATGACTCCTCTGAGCCGACAAACAGCAACTCTGCATCTTACACGTGATTATTTCACACTCATGTCACCATGAAATAACAATGAACAATAATCTGTTCACCAGTTCTGATGATCACAGACAGATTAAGTAGGAAGGGTGTGTTGGTAGTATACCCTCAGTTTTGGTTTGGGTCGTTTCATGACATTTGTACTAAAAAACATCTAAAATATCAAAAGACTGATCCATCTGTAGGTTCTCAGTCATCCAGGTCATGGTGGTCTTAAGTGCTTTTAGGTTTCTCATCTGAAAGGCTTCATCAGTTCTAAAGGTTGGTTATGAAGGGAGCTGTTAGAGCTGATGAAGCCTTTTGGACGAGAGGAGAATAGACTGATACTTTAAGATGAAGATGCTTTTGCAGCAAGAGATGTTCTTTCCTCTTTTAGATTCAGATTACCATTCTGTGTGAATCAGACACTTGTGGAGTTGTTGAGGGGGGATTTTCTTCCCCTGTGTCCTGCCTTTGTGCTAAGCTAGGCCAAACTCATTTTGTACTAATCTCTGTACAAGATGAAGCACAGAAACTGACATCTGTCTTCTCTGGACAAACTGATCTGATTCCTTCTTTGGCTCAACATGTTTCTGTCCTCTGTATCTGTATCTTGTCCTCAGCTCATGAATCTGGATTGTTAGTTTTGTTATTGACTGACTTCCCTCCCTCCCTTAGTGACGACGACATCATCTTCGAAGACTTTGCCCGTCAGCGGCTGATTGGGGCAAAAGACGACAAGGATGAAGACGAGGAGCCGGTGGACTCGCCCAAACTCAACGACAGATAAAGGCGACGAGTGTCACCACTGCCGCCACTGCTGCTGTTTCGCTGCCGTTTGTAGTGTGGAGCTAACGGAGGTCACCTTTAGATCTAACCACAGTCTGGACACCCTTTAAACACTCGGTGGTGCCGTGTTTGTGTTCTCGTTCATGTTCGTCCTCTCTCTGCGTCCTGCCGGGCTGTAAAAAGCTAGAATACCACAGCCTAGACATCAGTTGTGTTTTCAGACGGAGCAGCTGTCCACTCTCGTGCCGGCTGAAGTGTTGAACCAGCGGTCACTGTATCTTAACGACGGCTGGTAGCATGCCTCCAATGTCACTTTGTTCTACATGTTTCCATTAGGGACCGAGCAGGAGTAACGTTGTGTTGAGATTAGTTTCGATGTGTCGTATCAGAGGGTCTTTATAAACAACAACACTGCCAACGTTGGTTGATCTGGAACAGTTCGCCACCACCTCGAACCACAACATGGACTTCAGCTGACGGAGGTTTGTTCAGGAACCTCCACAGTCAGTCTGGATGTGGACGAAGCTGCAGAGCTTGAGGAAACACCGGAGGAGGAGTGATCTGCAGGACGTCCCGACTCACCGAGAGGACCTTAAACTATCACAGAGAGAGAGAGCCAATCAACTGAGAGGAACTGGTTTGCATGAAATACATCAATACTTGATATGATTTATTAATGTCATGAATAATCAGCCTTTACAGAGAACGGTCCTGATTTTAAAGGAACATACACGTTTGTTGTTGATGTTTTCATGTTGATCATTTTCCAAATCATCCTCAGTATTTTGATGAATTGAGCTGCTGCAGCTTTCACCTCATCTCTGAAAATCAACTTGCAGAGAGACGACTGTTTTTATTCTGACTCTGTAGCACAACTGATAGTTCCTGATGTAAATCAACATGTTGACAGTTTGAAACTGGATTTTACTGAAACAAACTTCTTGTTCAGCTGCTTGTGTTTGGCTTCTGTTTTTCAATTAAAAATCATAAGATCATAATCAAACTTCTTCATATTTCTCAGAGTAAGGCATTGTAAAAAGTATTGCTTTGGTATCAATCTAAAGTGTATCAGTTGTTCACTGCTCCCTTTTAAACTTCTCCTTTATAACAAAGTTTTTTTAAATCTAAAAGCAAATGATAGATTTTACTTCTGACTCTCAAGTCTCTGAGACATGAGTGTCCTTGAACGCACCAACAGGGAGAGTTTTCTGCTTCATGTCCACATGATGATAAGGTACCTCTGTCTGAGGATGGACTCTCTCTGCTGGCTGATTCAAAAAGAAAGAAAATCATTAAAAAAAAAAGATTGATGATTTGGAAAATGATCAGTGAGGATGTGATGTAAACAAGACGTATTAATCAAATAATGATTGAGAAAAAAAGCCAAAAAACACCTTTAATGAACAAATATTATTCATGTAATGCATCAGGAGACTTGATGAAGTGTAATTACCGAGCATTTATTTTACAAAATAAATGTTTAATCTGAACATTCAGAGTAAAACAGTGACATACCTCCATGTGGAGTAGGTGCACAGGTGTGTCATTAGAAACTGTGATAAAGACGAGTCACTCTACCTGAAGAGACTGAACAAATCCATTTTTTTTTCATTGTAACATGACATTACAGGATTACTATCAAAATCACGCAAAAATATCTTTATTTCTCATATTATTTTAATTGGCTTTTATTTTGACAGGATCAGGAGGAAACCTGTATATTCCAATGCATCTTTAATAAAAGGAAGTTTGTGGCAACTTGTGTGTGTTTTGGCTTCATGATAACATCAAAAAATGTCACATATATATGTATATACAATACAATACACGACATGGTTCCTTTTTTTTAATTAAATGAAAGAAGAGAACACCTGCTAAGATGTGATTCCTGAGGGAATCAGGTATGGCTGCTGGAGGAGGCAAGAACCTGGAGCCCATGGTTGGAGCTGCAACTGCAGTTCCCAGAGTCCTTTGGGGAGTGACGTCAGCAGGAAGCGTGACGGCCTGAAGTGTGTCGAAGAGCTGAACATGGGCCCGGGTTGTTTACATTACGAACAGATGATATGGCGTTGTTTTCTAAAGACTGAATCTTTGCTTTCATGACGTTAAGTGCTGAGTTAACTTGAGGAAGAAAGTACGGGATGGATGGTTCAGCACAGGAGCCAGGTTCCTCTTTCTTTTGGAGGAGACACTGTCTGCTGGTCTGGAAGACGTGGACTGAGGAGCAGTGTGCTTCTTTGCCGGAGCTTTACCCTTTCTTTTGGGAGGAGCGATGTTTGGATGTCGGCACTGGAATTTAATTGTTGGGCATCAGCAGAGTTTTCGTGATTCAAAGGGGATTCGAAGAGCTCCTCATGACTAAGGTCCGATTGAACTGTGATTTCGGGCGTATAACTCCTTAAGGATGCGGTGTGGCGAGGCGTTTCCGAATGGTGTGGGAGCTCCGCAGTGGACGAGGGGCCTCCGATTCATTCTCGGAGCGGACCTTGGCGTGATGAACCTCTGCATCGGGAAAAAGCCAACCTCATCCCCTGAGGAGCGAGACTCACTCTCCGAATGGGAGATGGGAAGAGACATCGCGATCAACAGAACTAAAAGGTGAGATTGAATGAGACACGATAGCAGACACTGAAATGATGGGCAAAAACGTCAAAACAATGTTATAATATATTAAGGCATCGAAAACGTAAAAAAAAAAAAAAAAAAAAAAAAGCCATTGTATTGCCACGCATCAAAAAATCTCAAAAAATGTCATAGTATATTAAGGCGTCAAGAAATGGTAAAAAATGTCATAGTATCGTAAAGCATCAGAAACTGGTAAAAAAAAAAAAAAGTCATAGTATAGTAAGGCGTCAGAAAATGTCAATAAATCTCATAGTATAGTAAGGCATGAACAATCAGTAAAAAATGTCATAATATAGTAAGGCGTCAAAATCAGCAAAAAATGTCATGGTATACTAAGGTGTCAAAAAATGCTAAAGAATGTCAGTATAGTAAGGTGTCAAAAATTGGTAAAAAATGTCATAGTATAGTTAGGCGTCAAAAATTGACAAAAAATGTCATAGTATAGTAAGGGGTCAAAAATTTGCAAAAAATGTCATAGTATAGAAAGGCATCTAAAATCAATAAATAATGTCATAGTATAGTAAGGTATCAGAAAATGGCAATAAATGTCATAGTATAGTAAGGCGTCAAAAATTGGTAAAAAATGTCATAGTATAGTAAGGTGTCAAAAGTTGACAATGTCATAGTATAGTAAGGCGTCAAAAATTTGCAAAAAATGTCATAGTATAGTGAGGCGTGAAAAATTGGTAAAAAATGTCATAGTATAGTAAGGCATGAAAAATTGTCAAAAAATGTCATAGTATAGTTAGGCGTCAAAAATTGACAAAAAATGTCATAGTATAGTAAGGTGTCAGAGAATGTCAATAAATGTCATAGTATAGTAAGGCATCAAAAATCAGCAAAAAATGTCATAGTATAGGAAGGCATTAAAAATCAATAAAAAATGTCATAGTATAGTAAGGCGTCAAAAATTTGCAAAAAATGTCATAGTATATAAAGGCATTAAAAATCAATAAATAATGTCATACTATAGTAAGGTATCAGAATATGTCAATAAATGTCATGTAAGGTGTATAGTAAGGTGTCAAAAATTGGTAAAAACTGTCATAGTATAGTTAGGCGTCAAAAATTGACAAAAAATGTCATAATATAGCAAGGCATGAAAAATTGGTAAAAAATGTCATAGCATACTAAGGCGTCAAAATTGTCAAAAAATGTCATAGTATAGTTAGGCATCAAAAATCGGCAAAAAATGTAAGGCGTCAAAAATCGACAAAAAATGTCATAGTATAGTAAGATATCAGAAAATGTCAAAAAATGTCATAGTATAGTAAGGCATGAAAAATTGGCAAAAAATGTCATAGTCTAGTAAGGCGTCAAAAATTTGCAAAAAATGTCATAGTATAGTAAGGCGTGAAAAATCGATAAAAAATGTCATAGTATAGTAAGGTGTCAAAAATTGGTAAAAAATGTCATAGTATAGTAAGGTGTCAAAAATCGGCAAAAAATGTCATAATATAGTAAGGCGTCAAAAATTGGTAAAAAATGTCATACTATAGTAAGGCGTCAAAAATTGGTAAAAAATGTCATAGTATAGTAAGCCGTCAAAAATTGGTAAAAAATGTCATAGTATAGTAAGGCGTGAAAAATCGATAAAAAATATCATAGTATAGTAAGGTGTCAAAAATTGGTAAAAAATGTCATAGTATAGTAAGGCATGAAAAATTGGCAAAAAATGTCATAGTATAGTAAGGCATGAAAAATTGGCAAAAAATGTCATAGTATAGTAAGGCGTCAAAAATTTGCAAAAAATGTCATAGTATAGTGAGGCGTGAAAAATTGGTAAAAAATGTCATAGTATAGTAAGGCATGAAAAATTGTCAAAAAATGTCATAGTATAGTTAGGCGTCAAAAATTGACAAAAAATGTCATAGTATAGTAAGGCATCAAAAATCGGCAAAAAATGTAAGGTGTCAAAAATCGACAAAAAATGTCATAGTATAGTAAGGTGTCAAAAAATGTCAATAAATGTCATAGTATAGTAAGGCATCAAAAATCAGCAAAAAATGTCATAGTATAGTAAGGCGTCAAAAATTTGCAAAAAATGTCGTAGTATATAAAGGCATTAAAAATCAATAAATAATGTCATACTATAGTAAGGTATCAGAATATGTCAATAAATGTCATGTAAGGTGTATAGTAAGGTGTCAAAAATTGGTAAAAACTGTCATAGTATAGTTAGGCGTCAAAAATTGACAAAAAATGTCATAATATAGCAAGGCATGAAAAATTGGTAAAAAATGTCATAGCATACTAAGGCGTCAAAAATTGGTAAAAAATGTCATAGTATAGTAAACCATCAAAAATTGGTAAAAAATGTCATAGTATAGTAAGGCGTGAAAAATTGGCAATAAATGTCATAGTATAGCAAGGTGTCAGAAAATGTCAATAAATGTCATAGTATAGTAAGGCGTGAAAAATCGATAAAAAATGTCATAGTATAGTAAGGTGTCAAAAATTGGTAAAAAATGTCATAGTATAGTAAGGTGTCAAAAATCGGCAAAAAATGTCATAATATAGTAAGGCGTCAAAAATTGGTAAAAAATGTCATACTATAGTAAGGCGTCAAAAATTGGTAAAAAATGTCATAGTATAGTAAGCCGTCAAAAATTGGTAAAAAATGTCATAGTATAGTAAGGCGTGAAAAATCGATAAAAAATATCATAGTATAGTAAGGTGTCAAAAATTGGTAAAAAATGTCATAGTATAGTAAGGCATGAAAAATTGTCAAAAAATGTCATAGTATAGTTAGGCGTCAAAAATTGACAAAAAATGTCATAGTATAGTAAGGCATCAAAAATCGGCAAAAAATGTAAGGCGTCAAAAATCGACAAAAAATGTCATAGTATAGTAAGGTGTCAAAAAATGTCAATAAATGTCATAGTATAGTAAGGCATCAAAAATCAGCAAAAAATGTCATAGTATAGGAAGGCATTAAAAATCAATAAAAAATGTCATACTATAGTAAGGTATCAGAATATGTCAATAAATGTCACGTAAGGTGTATAGTAAGGTGTCAAAAATTGGTAAAAACTGTCATAGTATAGTTAGGCGTCAAAAATTGACAAAAAATGTCATAATATAGCAAGGCATGAAAAATTGGTAAAAAATGTCATAGTATAGTAAACCATCAAAAATTGGTAAAAAATGTCATAGTATAGTAAGGCGTGAAAAATTGGTAAAAAATGTCATAGTATAGTAAGGCGTGAAAAATTGGCAAAAAATGTCATAGTATAGCAAGGTGTCAGAAAATGTCAATAAATGTCATAGTATAGTAAGGCGAGAAAAATCGATAAAAAATATCATAGTATAGTAAGGTGTCAAAAATTGGTAAAAAAATGTCATAGTATAGTAAGGCATGAAAAATTGGCAAAAAATGTCATAGTATAGTAAGGCATGAAAAATTGGTAAAAAATGTCATAGTATAGTAAGGCGTCAAAAATTGGCAAAAAATGTCATAGTATAGTATGGTGTCAAAAATTGGTAAAAAATGTCATAGTATTGAAAGGTGTCAAAAATTGGCAAAAAATGTCATAGTATAGCAAGGTGTCAGAAAATGTCAATAAATGTCATAGTATAGTAAGGCGTGAAAAATCGATAAAAAATATCATAGTATAGTAAGGTGTCAAAAATTGGTAAAAAATGTCATAGTATAGTAAGGCATGAAAAATTGGCAAAAAATGTCATAGTATAGTAAGGCATGAAAAACTGGTACAAAATGTCATAGTATAGTAAGGCGTCAAAAATTGGTAAAAAATGTCATAGTATAGTAAGGCATGAAAAATTGGCAAAAAATGTCATAGTATAGTAAGGCGTCAAAAATTGGCAAAAAATGTCATAGTATAGTATGGTGTCAAAAATTGGTAAAAAATGTCATAGTATTGAAAGGTGTCAAAAATTGGTAAAAAATGTCATAGTATAGTATGGCGTCAAAAATTGGCAAAAAATGTCATAGTATAGTAAGGCGTCAAAAATCAATAAAAATTGTCATAGTATAGTAAGGCGTCAAAAATTTGCAAAAAATGTCATAGTATAGTAAGGCATAAAAAATTGGCAAAAAATGTCATAGTATAGTAAGGCGTGAAAAATCGATAAAAAATATCATAGTATAGTAAGGTGTCAAAAATTGGTAAAAAATGTCATAGTATAGTAAGGCCTGAAAAATTGGCAACAAATGTCATAGTATAGTAAGGCATCAAAAATTGGTAAAAAATGTCATAGTATAGTAAGGCGTGAAAAAATGGCAAAAAATGTCATAGTATAGTAAGGCGTGAAAAATCGATAAAAAATATCATGGTATAGTAAGGTGTCAAAAATTGGTAAAAAATGTCATAGTATAGTAAGGCATCAAAAATTGGTAAAAAATGTCATAATATAGTAAGGCATGAAAAAATGGGAAAAAATGTCATAGTATAGTAAGGCATGAAAAATTTGCAAAAATGTCATAGTATAGTAAGGTGTCAAAAATCAATAAAAAATGTCATAGTATAGTAAGGCATGAAAAATTGGCAAAAAATGTCATAGTATAGTAAGGCGTCAAAAATTGGTAAAAAATGTCATAGTATAGTAAGGCATGAAAAATTGGTAAAAAATGTCATAGTATAGTAAGGCATGAAAAATTTGCAAAAAATGTCATAGTATAGTAAGGCATCAAAAATTGGTAAAAAATGTCATAGTATAGTAAGGCATGAAAAATTGGCAAAAAATGTCATAGTATAGTAAGGCGTGAAAAATTGGTAAAAAATGTCATAGTATAGTAAGGCATCAAAAATTGGTAAAAAATGTCATAGTATAGTAAGGCATGAAAAAATGGCAAAAAATGTCATAGTATAATATGGCGTCAAAAATCGGCAAAAAATGTCATAGTATAGTAAGGCATGAAAAATTTGCAAAAAATGTCATAGTATAGTAAGGTGTCAAAAATTGGTAAAAAATGTCATAGTATAGTAAGGCGTCAAAAATTGGTAAAAAATGTCATAGTATAGTAAGGCATCAAAAATTGGTAAAAAATGTCATAGTATACTAAGGCATGAAAAAATGGCAAAAAATGTCATAGTATAATATGACGTCAAAAATCGGCAAAAAATGTCATAATATAGTAAGGCGTCAAAAATTTGTAAAAATGTCATAGTATAGTAAGGCATGAAAAATTGGCAAAAAATGTCATAGTATAGTAAGGCGTGAAAAATCGATAAAAAATGTCATAGTATAGTAAGGTGTCAAAAATTGGTAAAAAATGTCATAGTATAGTAAGGCCTGAAAAATTGGCAACAAATGTCATAGTATAGTAAGGCATGAAAAATTGGTAAAAAATGTCATAGTATAGTAAGGTGTCAAAAATCGGCAAAAAATGTCATAATATAGTAAGGCGTCAAAAATTTGTAAAAAATGTCATAGTATAGTAAGGCGTCAAAAATTGGTAAAAAATGTCATAGTATAGTAAGGTGTCAAAAATTGGTAAAAAATGTCATAGTATCGAAAGGTGTCAAAAATTGGTAAAAAATGTCATAGTATAGTAAGGTATGAAAAATTGGTAAAAAATGTCATAGTATAGTAAAGCATAAAAAAATGGCAAAAAATGTCATAGTATAGTAAAGCATTAAAAACGGCAAAAAAGGTCATAGTATAGTAAGGCGTCAAAAATTTGCAAAAAATGTCATAGTATAGTAAGGTGTCAGAAAATGTCAAAAAATGTCATAGTATAGTAAGGCGTGAAAAATCAATAAAAAATATCATAGTATAGTAAGGTATCAAAAATTGGTAAAAAATGTCATAGTATAGTAAGGCATGAAAAATTGGCAAAAAATGTCATAGTATAGTAAGGCATGAAAACATGGCAAAAAATGTCATAGTATAATATGTCGTCAAAAATCGGCAAAAAATGTCATAGTATAGTAAGGCATGAAAAATTGGCAAAAAATGTCATAGTATAGTAAGGCATAAAAAATTGGTAAAAAATGTCATAGTATAGTAAGGCATGAAAAAATGGCAAAAAATGTCATAGTATAATATGGCGTCAAAAATCGGCAAAAAATGTCATAGTATAGTAAGGCATGAAAAATTGGCAAAAAATGTCATAGTATAGTAAGGCGTGAAAAATCGATAAAAAATATCATAGTATAGTAAGGTGTCAAAAATTGGTAAAAAATGTCATAGTATAGTAAGGCCTGAAAAATTGGCAACAAATGTCATAGTATAGTAAGGCATGAAAAATTGGTAAAAAATGTCATAGTATAGTAAGGTGTCAAAAATCGGCAAAAAATGTCATAATATAGTAAGGCGTCAAAAATTTGTAAAAAATGTCATAGTATAGTAAGGCATGAAAAATTGGCAATAAATGTCATAGTATAGTAAGGCGTGAAAAATCGATAAAAAATATCATAGTATAGTAAGGTGTCAAAAATTGGTAAAAAATGTCATAGTATAGTAAGGCCTGAAAAAATTGGCAACAAATGTCATAGTATAGTAAGGCATGAAAAAAATTGGTAAAAAATGTCATAGTATAGTAAGGTGTCAAAAATCGGCAAAAAAATGTCATAATATAGTAAGGCGTCAAAAAATTTGTAAAAAATGTCATAGTATAGTGAGGCATGAAAAATTGGCAAAAAATGTCATAGTCTAGTAAGGCGTCAAAAATTGGCAAAAAAATGTCATAGTATAGTAAGGTGTCAAAAATTGGTAAAAATGTCATAGTATCGAAAGGTGTCAAAAATTGGTAAAAAATGTCATAGTATAGTAAGGTATGAAAAATTGGTAAAAAAATGTCATAGTATAGTAAGGCATAAAAAAATGGCAAAAAATGTCATAGTATAGTAAAGCATTAAAAACAGCAAAAAAGGTCATAGTATAGTAAGGCGTCAAAAATTTGCAAAAATGTCATAGTATAGTAAGGTGTCAGAAAATGTCAAAAAATGTCATAGTATAGTAAGGCGTGAAAAATCAATAAAAAATATCATAGTATAGTAAGGTATCAAAAATTGGTAAAAAATGTCATAGTATAGTAAGGCATGAAAAATTGGCAAAAAATGTCATAGTATAATATGTCGTCAAAAATCGGCAAAAAATGTCATAGTATAGTAAGGCATGAAAAATTTGCAAAAAATGTCATAGTATAGTAAGGTGTCAAAAATCAATAAAAATGTCATAGTATAGTAAGGCATGAAAAATTGTCAAAAAATGTCATGGTATAGTAAGGCGTCAAAATTGGTAAAAAAATGTCATAGTATAGTAAGGCATCAAAATTGGTAAAAAATGTCATAGTATAGTAAGGCGTGAAAAATTGGCAAAAACTGTCATAGTATAGCAAGGTGTCAGACAATGTAAATAAATGTCATAGTATAGTAAGGCATGAAAAATTGGCAAAAAATGTCATGGTATAGTAAGGCGTGAAAAATTGATAAAAAATATCATAGTATAGTAAGGCGTGAAAAATCGATAAAAAATATCATGGTATAGTAAGGTGTCAAAATTGGTAAAAAATGTCATAGTATAGTAGGCATGAAAAACTGGCAAAAAATGTCATAGTATAGTAAGGTGTCAAAAATTTGCAAAAAATGTCATAGTATAGTAAGGTGTCAAAAATCGGCAAAAATGTCATAGTATAGTAAGGCATGAAAAATTGGCAAAAAATGTCATAGTCTAGTAAGGCCATGAAAAAAATGGCAACAAATGTCATAGTATAATATGTCGTCAAAAATCGGCAAAAAATGTCATAGTATAGTAAGGCATGAAAAATTTGCAACAAAATGTCATCAGTATAGTAAGGCATGAAAAATTTGCAAAAAAATGTCATAGTATAGTAAGGTGTCAAAAATCAATAAAAAATGTCATAGTATAGTAAGGCATGAAAAATTGGCAAAAAATGTCATGGTATAGTAAGGCGTCAAAAATTGGTAAAAAATGTCATAGTATAGTAAGGCATCAAAAATTGGTAAAAAATGTCATAGTATAGTAAGGCGTGAAAAATTGGCAAAAAATGTCATAGTATAGCAAGGTGTCAGACAATGTCAATAAATGTCATAGTATAGTAAGGCATGAAAAATTGGCAAAAAATGTCATGGTATAGTAAGGCGTGAAAAATTGATAAAAAATATCATAGTATAGTAAGGCGTGAAAAATCGATAAAAAATATCATGGTATAGTAAGGTGTCAAAAATTGGTAAAAAATGTCATAGTATAGTAAGGCATGAAAAATTGGCAAAAAATGTCATAGTATAGTAAGGTGTCAAAAATTTGCAAAAAATGTCATAGTATAGTAAGGTGTCAAAATTTGCAAAAAATGTCATAGTATAGTAAGGCATGAAAAATTGGCAAAAAATGTCATAGTCTAGTAAGGCATCAAAAATTGATAAAAAATATCATAGTATAGTAAGGCGTGAAAAATCGATAAAAAATGTCATAGTATAGTAAGGCGTGAAAAATCGATAAAAAATATCATAGTATAGTAAGGTGTCAAAAATTGGTAAAAAATGTCATAGTATAGTAAGGCCTGAAAAATTGGCAACAAATGTCATAGTATAGTAAGCCATGAAAAATTGGTAAAAAATGTCATAGTATAGTAAGGTGTCAAAAATCGGCAAAAAATGTCATAATATAGTAAGGCGTCAAAAATTTGTAAAAATGTCATAGTATAGTAAGGCATGAAAAATTGGCAATAAATGTCATAGTATAGTAAGGCGTGAAAAATTGGCAAAAAATGTCATAGTATAGCAAGGTGTCAGACAATGTCAATAAATGTCATAGTATAGTAAGGCATGAAAAATTGGCAAAAAATGTCATGGTATAGTAAGGCATGAAAAATTGATAAAAAATATCATAGTATAGTAAGGCGTGAAAAATCGATAAAAAATATCATGGTATAGTAAGGTGTCAAAATTGGTAAAAAATGTCATAGTATAGTAAGGCATGAAAAACTGGCAAAAAAATGTCATAGTATAGTAAGGTGTCAAAAATTTGCAAAAAATGTCATAGTATAGTAAGGTGTCAAAAATCGGCAAAAAATGTCATAATATAGTAAGGTGTCAAAAATTGGTAAAAAATGTCATAGTATAGTAAGGTATGAAAAATTGGTAAAAAATGTCATAGTATAGTAAGGCATAAAAAAATGGCAAAAAATGTCATAGTATAGTAAAGCATTAAAAACAGCAAAAAAGGTCATAGTATAGTAAGGCGTCAAAAATTTGCAAAAAATGTCATAGTATAGTAAGGTGTCAGAAAATGTCAAAAAATGTCATAGTATAGTAAGGCGTGAAAAATCAATAAAAAATATCATAGTATAGTAAGGTATCAAAAATTGGTAAAAAATGTCATAGTATAGTAAGGCATGAAAAATTGGCAAAAAATGTCATAGTATAGTAAGGCATGAAAACATGGCAAAAAATGTCATAGTATAATATGTCGTCAAAAATCGGCAAAAAATGTCATAGTATAGTAAGGCATGAAAAATTGGCAAAAAATGTCATAGTATAGTAAGGCATAAAAAATTGGTAAAAAATGTCATAGTATAGTAAGGCATGAAAAAATGGCAAAAAATGTCATAGTATAATATGGCGTCAAAAATCGGCAAAAAATGTCATAGTATAGTAAGGCATGAAAAATTGGCAAAAAATGTCATAGTATAGTAAGGCGTGAAAAATCGATAAAAAATATCATAGTATAGTAAGGTGTCAAAAATTGGTAAAAAAATGTCATAGTATAGTAAGGCCTGAAAAATTGGCAACAAATGTCATAGTATAGTAAGGCATGAAAAATTGGTAAAAAATGTCATAGTATAGTAAGGTGTCAAAAATCGGCAAAAAATGTCATAATATAGTAAGGCGTCAAAAATTTGTAAAAAATGTCATAGTATAGTAAGGCATGAAAAATTGGCAATAAATGTCATAGTATAGTAAGGCGTGAAAAATCGATAAAAAATATCATAGTATAGTAAGGTGTCAAAAATTGGTAAAAAATGTCATAGTATAGTAAGGCCTGAAAAATTGGCAACAAATGTCATAGTATAGTAAGGCATGAAAAATTGGTAAAAAATGTCATAGTATAGTAAGGTGTCAAAAATCGGCAAAAAATGTCATAATATAGTAAGGCGTCAAAAATTTGTAAAAAATGTCATAGTATAGTGAGGCATGAAAAATTGGCAAAAAATGTCATAGTCTAGTAAGGCGTCAAAAATTGGCAAAAAATGTCATAGTATAGTAAGGTGTCAAAAATTGGTAAAAAATGTCATAGTATCGAAAGGTGTCAAAAATTGGTAAAAAATGTCATAGTATAGTAAGGTATGAAAAATTGGTAAAAAATGTCATAGTATAGTTAAGGCATAAAAAAATGGCAAAAAATGTCATAGTATAGTAAAGCATTAAAAACAGCAAAAAAGGTCATAGTATAGTAAGGCGTCAAAAATTTGCAAAAAATGTCATAGTATAGTAAGGTGTCAGAAAATGTCAAAAAATGTCATAGTATAGTAAGGCGTGAAAAATCAATAAAAAATATCATAGTATAGTAAGGTATCAAAAATTGGTAAAAAATGTCATAGTATAGTAAGGCATGAAAAATTGGCAAAAAATGTCATAGTATAATATGTCGTCAAAAATCGGCAAAAAATGTCATAGTATAGTAAGGCATGAAAAATTTGCAAAAAATGTCATAGTATAGTAAGGTGTCAAAAATCAATAAAAAATGTCATAGTATAGTAAGGCATGAAAAATTGTCAAAAAATGTCATGGTATAGTAAGGCGTCAAAAATTGGTAAAAAATGTCATAGTATAGTAAGGCATCAAAAATTGGTAAAAATGTCATAGTATAGTAAGGCGTGAAAAATTGGCAAAAACTGTCATAGTATAGCAAGGTGTCAGACAATGTAAATAAATGTCATAGTATAGTAAGGCATGAAAAATTGGCAAAAAATGTCATGGTATAGTAAGGCGTGAAAAATTGATAAAAAATATCATAGTATAGTAAGGCGTGAAAAATCGATAAAAATATCATGGTATAGTAAGGTGTCAAAAATTGGTAAAAAATGTCATAGTATAGTAAGGCATGAAAAACTGGCAAAAAATGTCATAGTATAGTAAGGTGTCAAAAATTTGCAAAAAATGTCATAGTATAGTAAGGTGTCAAAAATCGGCAAAAAATGTCATAGTATAGTAAGGCATGAAAAATTGGCAAAAAATGTCATAGTCTAGTAAGGCATGAAAAAATGGCAACAAATGTCATAGTATAATATGTCGTCAAAAATCGGCAAAAAATGTCATAGTATAGTAAGGCATGAAAAATTTGCAACAAATGTCATAGTATAGTAAGGCATGAAAAATTTGCAAAAAATGTCATAGTATAGTAAGGTGTCAAAAATCAATAAAAAATGTCATAGTATAGTAAGGCATGAAAAATTGGCAAAAAATGTCATGGTATAGTAAGGCGTCAAAAATTGGTAAAAAATGTCATAGTATAGTAAGGCATCAAAAATTGGTAAAAAATGTCATAGTATAGTAAGGCGTGAAAAATTGGCAAAAAATGTCATAGTATAGCAAGGTGTCAGACAATGTCAATAAATGTCATAGTATAGTAAGGCATGAAAAATTGGCAAAAAATGTCATGGTATAGTAAGGCGTGAAAAATTGATAAAAAATATCATAGTATAGTAAGGCGTGAAAAATCGATAAAAAATATCATGGTATAGTAAGGTGTCAAAAATTGGTAAAAAATGTCATAGTATAGTAAGGCATGAAAAATTGGCAAAAAATGTCATAGTATAGTAAGGTGTCAAAAATTTGCAAAAAATGTCATAGTATAGTAAGGTGTCAAAAATTTGCAAAAAAATGTCATAGTATAGTAAGGTGTCAAAAATCGGCAAAAAATGTCATAATATAGTAAGGCGTCAAAAATTGGTAAAAAATGTCATAGTATAGTAAGGCATGAAAAATTGGCAAAAAATGTCATAGTCTAGTAAGGCATCAAAAATTGATAAAAAATATCATAGTATAGTAAGGCGTGAAAAATCGATAAAAAATGTCATAGTATAGTAAGGCGTGAAAAATCGATAAAAAATATCATAGTATAGTAAGGTGTCAAAAATTGGTAAAAAATGTCATAGTATAGTAAGGCCTGAAAAATTGGCAACAAATGTCATAGTATAGTAAGCCATGAAAAATTGGTAAAAAATGTCATAGTATAGTAAGGTGTCAAAAATCGGCAAAAAATGTCATAATATAGTAAGGCGTCAAAAATTTGTAAAAAATGTCATAGTATAGTAAGGCATGAAAAATTGGCAATAAATGTCATAGTATAGTAAGGCGTGAAAAATTGGCAAAAAATGTCATAGTATAGCAAGGTGTCAGACAATGTCAATAAATGTCATAGTATAGTAAGGCATGAAAAATTGGCAAAAAATGTCATGGTATAGTAAGGCATGAAAAATTGATAAAAAATATCATAGTATAGTAAGGCGTGAAAAATCGATAAAAAATATCATGGTATAGTAAGGTGTCAAAAATTGGTAAAAAATGTCATAGTATAGTAAGGCATGAAAAACTGGCAAAAAATGTCATAGTATAGTAAGGTGTCAAAAATTTGCAAAAAATGTCATAGTATAGTAAGGTGTCAAAAATCGGCAAAAAATGTCATAATATAGTAAGGTGTCAAAAATTGGTAAAAAATGTCATAGTATAGTAAGGTATGAAAAATTGGTAAAAAATGTCATAGTATAGTAAGGCATAAAAAAATGGCAAAAAATGTCATAGTATAGTAAAGCATTAAAAACAGCAAAAAAGGTCATAGTATAGTAAGGCGTCAAAAATTTGCAAAAAATGTCATAGTATAGTAAGGTGTCAGAAAATGTCAAAAAATGTCATAGTATAGTAAGGCGTGAAAAATCAATAAAAAATATCATAGTATAGTAAGGTATCAAAAATTGGTAAAAAATGTCATAGTATAGTAAGGCATGAAAAATTGGCAAAAAATGTCATAGTATAATATGTCGTCAAAAATCGGCAAAAAATGTCATAGTATAGTAAGGCATGAAAAATTTGCAAAAAATGTCATAGTATAGTAAGGCATGAAAAATTTGCAAAAAATGTCATAGTATAGTAAGGCGTCAAAAATTGGTAAAAAATGTCATAGTATAGTAAGGCATGAAAAATTGGCAAAAAATGTCATAGTATAGTAAGGCATCAAAAATTGGCAAAAAATGTCATAGTATAGTAAGGTGTCAAAAATTGGTAAAAAATGTCATAGTATTGAAAGGTGTCAAAAATTGGTAAAAAATGTCAGTATAGTAAGGCGTCAAAAAATGGCAAAAAATGTCATAGTATAGTATGGCGTCAAAAAATGGCAAAAAATGTCATAGTATAGAAAGGCGTGAAAAATCGATAAAAAATGTCATAGTATAGTAAGGTGTCAAAAATTGGTAAAAAAATGTCCTAGTATAGTAAGGTATGAAAAATTGGCAAAAAATGTCATAGTATAGTAAGGCATGAAAAAATGGCAAAAAATGTCATAGTATAAAATGGCGTCAAAAATCGGCAAAAAATGTCATGGTATAGAAAGGCATCAAAAATCAATAAAAAATGTCATAGTATAGTAAGGCATGAAAAATTGGCAAAAAATGTCATAGTATAGTAAGCCGTCAAAAATTGGTAAAAAATGTCATAGTATAGGAAGGCATGAAAAAATGGCAAAAAATGTCATAGTATAATATGGCGTCAAAAATCGGCAAAAAATGTCATAGTATAGTAAGGCATCAAAAATTGGTAAAAAATGTCATAGTATAGTAAGGCATGAAAAAATGGCAAAAAATGTCATAGTATAATATGGCGTCAAAAATCGGCAAAAAATGTCATAGTATAGTAAGGCATGAAAAATTTGCAAAAAATGTCATAGTATGGTAAGGTGTCAAAAATTTGTAAAAAATGTCATAGTATAGTAAGGCATAAAAAATTGGCAAAAAATGTCATAGTATAGTAAGGCGTGAAAAATCGATTAAAAATATCATAGTATAGTAAGGTGTCAAAAATCGGCAAAAAATGTCATAGTATAGTATGGCGTCAAAAAATGGCAAAAAATGTCATAGTATAGTAAGGCATGAAAAATTTGCAAAAAATGTCATAGTATAGTAAGGCGTCAAAAATTTGCAAAAAATGTCATAGCAAGGTGTCAGAAAATGTCAATAAATGTCATAATATAGTAAGGCATGAAAAATTTGCAAAAAATTTCATAGTATAGTAAGACATCAAAAATTTGCAAAAAATGTCATAGTATAGTAAGGCGTCAAAAATTTGCAAAAAATGTCATAGTATAGTAAGGCATCAAAAATCAATAAAAATTGTCATAGTATAGTAAGGCATAAAAATTTGCAAAAAATGTCATAGTATAGCAAGGTGTCAGAAAATGACAATAAATGTAATAATATAGTAAGGCATGAAAAATTTGCAAAAAATGTCATAGTATAGTAAGTCGTCAAAAATTTGCAAAAAATGTCATAGTATAGTAAGGCATCAGAAAATGTCAAAAAATGTCATAGTATAGTAAGGCGTGAAAAATCGATAAAAAATATCATAGTATAGTAAGGCATGAAAAATTGGCAAAAAATGTCATAGTATAGTAAGGTGTCAAAAATTGGTAAAAAATGTCAGTATAGTAAGGCGTCAAAAATCGATAAAAAATATCATAGTATAGTAAGGCATGAAAAATTGGCAAAAAATGTCATAGTATAGTAAGGCATGAAAAATTGGTAAAAAATGTCAGTATAGTAAGGTGTCAAAAAATGGCAAAAAATGTCATAGTATCGTAAGGCGTCAAAAATCAATAAAAATTGTCATAGTATAGAAAGGCATCAAAAATTTGCAAAAAATGTCATAGTATAGAAAGGTGCCAAAAAATGGCAAAAAATGTCATCAAAGATGTCAAAAACATCTAACTGTCTCTCAAATGTAAGAGGTAATTGTATTTGTAATAAAGTTTCAGGACTTAATGCTTTGGACAATTTGTGATTAACTGTGTTCTGTGTCTGCAGGAGGAGAAAACTGCATCACCCGAAGAGGACAACAAAAGTAGTTTGTTCTTAAAGATGTTCAGAGATGTGTAAGACTTGAATAAGCATATGTGCTCATTATTACATTAAATTTGAGCTGAGAGAACAAAACAAAGTCTCTCCGAGTGGTCAAACATCTGTCATTATCTTTGCTGTGGTTTGTGAAATGTTGTAAAGAACAGAATCAATAAAGTTTTGTCACTTAACTTTCGAGTTGTCTATTTTCGAATTAATATCACAAGAATGATTTTGTAATGCAGAAATGCCAGCTATTCTGTACTAGCAATTAAAATGCATAAACGTGACTAAAAACTGAAATCTTAAAGCTCTTACAGGGTTATAGGGTTTTTATTTTTATTTTTTAAGCCATGTGTAGCCAGAGGTTAGGGTTAGGGTTACCTTTTTCTTAGCCACATACAGCCAGAGGTTAGGGTTAGGGTTAGGGTTACATTTATTTATTTTTAACCACGCACAGCCAGAGGTTAGGGTTAGGGTTACATTTATTTATTTTTAGCCATGCACAGCCAGAGGTTAGGGTTAGGGTTACATTTTTTTTAGCCACATACAGCCAGAGGTTAGGGTTAGGGTTAGGGTTAGGGTTACATTTATTTATTTTTAGCCATGCACAGCCAGAGGTTAGGGTTAGGGTTACAGCTGTTTTTAGCCATGTACAGCCAGAGGTTAGGGTTAGGGTTACCTTTTTCTTAGCCACATACAGCCAGAGGTTAGGGTTAGGGTTAGGGTTACATTTATTTATTTTTAGCCATGCACAGCCAGAGGTTAGGGTTAGGGTTACATTTTTTTTAGCCAAGTAAAGCCAGAGGTTAGGGTTACAGCTGTTTTTTAGCCATGTACAGCCAGAGGTTAGGGTTAGGGTTACCTTTTTCTTAGCCACATACAGCCAGAGATTAGGGTTAGGGTTAGGGTTACATTTATTTATTTTTAACCACGCACAGCCAGAGGTTAGGGTTAGGGTTACATTTATTTATTTTTAGCCATGCACAGCCAGAGGTTAGGGTTAGGGTTACATTTTTTTTAGCCAAGTAAAGCCAGAGGTTAGGGTTAGGGTTACAGCTGTTTTTAGCCATGTACAGCCAGAGGTTAGGGTTAGGGTTACCTTTTTCTTAGCCACATACAGCCAGAGATTAGGGTTAGGGTTAGGGTTACATTTTTTTATTTTTAGCCATGCACAGCCAGAGGTTAGGGTTAGGGTTACAGCTATTTTTAGCCACGCACAGCCAGAGGTTAGGGTTAGGGTTACAGCTATTTTTAGCCACGCACAGCCAGAGGTTAGGGTTAGGGTTACATTTATTTATTTTTAGCCATGCACAGCCAGAGGATAGGGTTAGGGTTACATTTTTTTTAGCCACATACAGCCAGAGGTTTAGGGTTAGGGTTAGGGTTAGGGTTACATTTATTTATTTTTAGCCATGCACAGCCAGAGGTTAGGGTTAGGGTTACATTTTTTTTAGCCAAGTAAAGCCAGAGGTTAGGGTTAGGGTTACAGCTGTTTTTTAGCCATGTACAGCCAGGAGGTTAGGGTTAGGGTTACCTTTTTCTTAGCCACATACAGCCAGAGG
>NW_026117488.1:0-22306 GCF_001640805.2 Lates calcarifer
TTTACACCATTTTCACAGGATAAGCTAAGTACATCAATTTATCACCAACATTACCCTAACACAGGCACAGACTTGAATTTGGAAAGCAGTAAGTGCTATTTGTTGGGGCAGTTTTAAGTGACAAAAGCAACTGACTGCAACAGAATTTTCAATGTTTATTCTATGGCCATGCAGTGATACCCGGTGTCTCAGAAGCAATTTGGAGTATATATGCAGGGCTTCTTTGTATTGTTTTCAAATACAGATGGAATAGCAGCTGGTTACTATGTGGCAATAAGTTCCATCAGGAAGATTCATTGGAGTCTAAATGTCCACTCATCAACTGCTAATGGCCTGCATGAATTTAAGATGGTGATTGTCTGTTGATTACGTGCAAAAAGGTGTGATTATTTACCAAGTCATTATCAAGGCCATTGAAACTTTGTGAAAAACAAGGTGGAGTACTGTGGGAGTGGCTTCATTCAGTATTTAAGAGGGGCAGATCAGTGCAAGGAAATCCACTACAACAGGGATACAACGCAGGAGAGATCATAAGAAAGGAAATCCACTACAACAGGGATACAATGCAGCAGAAACCACAAGAAACACCTGTATGATGGGTAAAATCATAAGAAAGATATAGTTCTTATTGACAATTTGTGTTATTGGCTCAACTTCAGCACTGACTATCTTTAGAATGGATTAAATGCTATGACTTTGGGTGACTGCACATAGCAAATACCACAGATTGTGGCTAGAGTATTATTATCAGATCAATATATAGAGATAGCTGTAATAGACAATATTGTTACCCAACTCTGATCACTTCAAATGGAGCCACTCATGATTTCTGTCTTCATAAGTGCTTCTCTTTGGGGTTGTCTTGGTTGTGAGTTCTTCAACAAACATGGAGACTGCCATTTTACACCATTTTCACAGGATAAGCTAAGTACATCAATTTATCACCAACATTACCCTAACACAGGCACAGACTTGAATTTGGAAAGCAGTAAGTGCTATTTGTTGGGGTAGTGTTGCTGATTTTGGAAGTCCCTGTTCTGTATCAAGAATTCATCATGGCACTCATTCTGTATATTAAAGCTGCCAGCAAAATATATTTAGAGATTTTTCTATATGTCACTACTATTACCCTAACTTGAGCATTGACTTTGACTACCAAATGCAGTAAGTGCTACTTGTTGGGGCAGTTTTAAGTGACAAAAGCAACTGACTACATCGAAAGCCATTTTCTTAATGGAGTCCAACTCTGATCACTTCAAATAGAGCCACTCGTGATTTCTGTCTTCATAAGTGCTTCTCTTTGGGGTTGTCTTGGTTGTGAGTTCTTCAACAAACATGGAGACTGCCATTTTACACCATTTTCACAGGATAAGCTAAGTACATCAATTTATCACCAACATTACCCTAACACAGGCACAGACTTGAATTTGGAAAGCAGTAAGTGCTATTTGTTGGGGCAGTTTTAAGTGACAAAAGCAACTGACTGCAACAGAAGATTTTAATGTTTATTCTATGGCCATGCAGTGATACCCGGTGTCTCAGAAGCAATTTGGAGTATATATGCAGGGCTTCTTTGTATTGTTTTCAAATACAGATGGAATAGCAGCTGGTTACTATGTGGCAATAAGTTCCATCAGGAAGATTCATTGGAGTCTAAATGTCCACTCATCAACTGCTAATGGCCTGCATGAATTTAAGATGGTGATTGTCTGTTGATTACGTGCAAAAAGGTGTGATTATTTACCAAGTCATTATCAAGGCCATTGAAACTTTGTGAAAAACAAGGTGGAGTACTGTGGGAGTGGCTTCATTCAGTATTTAAGAGGGGCAGATCAGTGCAAGGAAATCCACTACAACAGGGATACAACGCAGGAGAGATCATAAGAAAGGAAATCCACTACAACAGGGATACAATGCAGCAGAAACCACAAGAAACACCTGTATGATGGGTAAAATCATAAGAAAGATATAGTTCTTATTGACAATTTTGTTTATTGGCTCAACTTCAGCACTGACTATCTTTAGAATGGATTAAATGCTATGACTTTGGGTGACTGCACATAGCAAATACCACAGATTGTGGCTAGAGTATTATTATCAGATCAATATATAGAGATAGCTGTAATAGACAATATTGTTACCCAACTCTGATCACTTCAAATGGAGCCACTCATGATTTCTGTCTTCATAAGTGCTTCTCTTTGGGGTTGTCTTGGTTGTGAGTTCTTCAACAAACATGGAGACTGCCATTTTACACCATTTTCACAGGATAAGCTAAGTACATCAATTTATCACCAACATTACCCTAACACAGGCACAGACTTGAATTTGGAAAGCAGTAAGTGCTATTTGTTGGGGTAGTGTTGCTGATTTTGGAAGTCCCTGTTCTGTATCAAGAATTCATCATGGCACTCATTCTGTATATTAAAGCTGCCAGCAAAATATATTTAGAGATTTTTCTATATGTCACTACTATTACCCTAACTTGAGCATTGACTTTGACTACCAAATGCAGTAAGTGCTACTTGTGGGGCAGTTTTAAGTGACAAAAGCAACTGACTACATCGAAAGCCATTTTCTTAATGGAGTCCAACTCTGATCACTTCAAATAGAGCCACTCATGATTTCTGTCTTCATAAGTGCTTCTCTTTGGGGTTGTCTTGGTTGTGAGTTCTTCAACAAACATGGAGACTGCCATTTTACACCATTTTCACAGGATAAGCTAAGTACATCAATTTATCACCAACATTACCCTAACACAGGCACAGACTTGAATTTGGAAAGCAGTAAGCTATTTGTTGGGTAGTGTTGCTGATTTTGGAAGTCCCTGTTCTGTATCAAGAATTCATCATGGCACTCATTCTGTATATTAAAGCTGCCAGCAAAATATATTTAGAGATTTTTCTATATGTCACTACTATTACCCTAACTTGAGCATTGACTTTGACTACCAAATGCAGTAAGTGCTACTTGTTGGGGCAGTTTTAAGTGACAAAAGCAACTGACTACATCGAAAGCCATTTTCTTAATGGAGTCCAACTCTGATCACTTCAAATAGCCACTCGTGATTTCTGTCTTCATAAGTGCTTCTCTTTGGGGTTGTCTTGGTTGTGAGTTCTTCAACAAACATGGAGACTGCCATTTTACACCATTTTCACAGGATAAGCTAAGTACATCAATTTATCACCAACATTACCCTAACACAGGCACAGACTTGAAGCAGTAAGTGCTATTTGTTGGGGCAGTTTTAAGTGACAAAAGCAACTGACTGCAACAGAAGATTTTAATGTTTATTCTATGGCCATGCAGTGATACCCGGTGTCTCAGAAGCAATTTGGAGTATATATGCAGGGCTTCTTTGTATTGTTTTCAAATACAGATGGAATAGCAGCTGGTTACTATGTGGCAATAAGTTCCATCAGGAAGATTCATTGGAGTCTAAATGTCCACTCATCAACTGCTAATGGCCTGCATGAATTTAAGATGGTGATTGTCTGTTGATTACGTGCAAAAAGGTGTGATTATTTACCAAGTCATTATCAAGGCCATTGAAACTTTGTGAAAAACAAGGTGGAGTACTGTGGGAGTGGCTTCATTCAGTATTTAAGAGGGGCAGATCAGTGCAAGGAAATCCACTACAACAGGGATACAACGCAGGAGAGATCATAGAAAGGAAATCCACTACAACAGGGATACAATGCAGCAGAAACCACAAGAAACACCTGTATGATGGGTAAAATCATAAGAAAGATATAGTTCTTATTGACAATTTGTGTTATTGGCTCAACTTCAGCACTGACTATCTTTAGAATGGATTAAATGCTATGACTTTGGGTGACTGCACATAGCAAATACCACAGATTGTGGCTAGAGTATTATTATCAGATCAATATATAGAGATAGCTGTAATAGACAATATTGTTACCCAACTCTGATCACTTCAAATGGAGCCACTCATGATTTCTGTCTTCATAAGTGCTTCTCTTTGGGTTTGTCTTGGTTGTGAGTTCTTCAACAAACATGGAGACTGCCATTTTACACCATTTTCACAGGATAAGCTAAGTACATCAATTTATCACCAACATTACCCTAACACAGGCACAGACTTGAATTTGGAAAGCAGTAAGTGCTATTTGTTGGGTAGTGTTGCTGATTTTGGAAGTCCCTTCTGTATCAAGAATTCATCATGGCACTCATTCTGTATATTAAAGCTGCCAGCAAAATATATTTAGAGATTTTTCTATATGTCACTACTATTACCCTAACTTGAGCATTGACTTTGACTACCAATGCAGTAAGTGCTACAAGTGACAAAAGCAACTGACTACATCGAAAGCCATTTTCTTAATGGAGTCCAACTCTGATCACTTCAAATAGAGCCACTCTGATTTCTGTCTTCATAAGTGCTTCTCTTTGGGGTTGTCTTGGTTGTGAGTTCTTCAACAAACATGGAGACTGCCATTTTACACCATTTTCACAGGATAAGCTAAGTACATCAATTTATCACCAACATTACCCTAACACAGGCACAGACTTGAATTTGGAAAGCAGTAAGTGCTATTTGTTGGGTAGTGTTGCTGATTTTGGAAGTCCCTGTTCTGTATCAAGAATTCATCATGGCACTCATTCTGTATATTAAAGCTGCCAGCAAAATATATTTAGAGATTTTTCTGTCACTACTATTACCCTAACTTGAGCATTGACTTTGAAATGCAGTAAGTGCTACTTGTTGGGGCAGTTTTAAGTGACAAAAGCAACTGACTACATCGAAAGCCATTTTCTTAATGGAGTCCAACTCTGATCACTTCAAATAGAGCCACTCATGATTTCTGTCTTCATAAGTGCTTCTCTTTGGGTTGTCTTGGTTGTGAGTTCTTCAACAAACATGGAGACTGCCATTTTACACCATTTTCACAGGATAAGCTAAGTACATCAATTTATCACCAACATTACCCTAACACAGGCACAGACTTGAATTTGGAAAGCAGTAAGTGCTATTTGTTGGGGTAGTGTTGCTGATTTTGGAAGTCCCTGTTCTGTATCAAGAATTCATCATGGCACTCATTCTGTATATTAAAGCTGCCAGCAAAATATATTTAGAGATTTTTCTATATGTCACTACTATTACCCTAACTTGAGCATTGACTTTGACTACCAAATGCAGTAAGTGCTACTTGTTGGGGCAGTTTTAAGTGACAAAAGCAACTGACTACATCGAAAGCCATTTTCTTAATGGAGTCCAACTCTGATCACTTCAAATAGAGCCACTCGTGATTTCTGTCTTCATAAGTGCTTCTCTTTGGGGTTGTCTTGGTTGTGAGTTCTTCAACAAACATGGAGACTGCCATTTTACACCATTTTCACAGGATAAGCTAAGTACATCAATTTATCACCAACATTACCCTAACACAGGCACAGACTTGAATTTGGAAAGCAGTAAGTGCTATTTGTTGGGGCAGTTTTAAGTGACAAAAGCAACTGACTGCAACAGAAGATTTTAATGTTTATTCTATGGCCATGCAGTGATACCCGGTGTCTCAGAAGCAATTTGGAGTATATATGCAGGGCTTCTTTGTATTGTTTTCAAATACAGATGGAATAGCAGCTGGTTACTATGTGGCAATAAGTTCCATCAGGAAGATTCATTGGAGTCTAAATGTCCACTCATCAACTGCTAATGGCCTGCATGAATTTAAGATGGTGATTGTCTGTTGATTACGTGCAAAAAGGTGTGATTATTTACCAAGTCATTATCAAGGCCATTGAAACTTTGTGAAAAACAAGGTGGAGTACTGTGGGAGTGGCTTCATTCAGTATTTAAGAGGGGCAGATCAGTGCAAGGAAATCCACTACAACAGGGATACAACGCAGGAGAGATCATAAGAAAGGAAATCCACTACAACAGGGATACAATGCAGCAGAAACCACAAGAAACACCTGTATGATGGGTAAAATCATAAGAAAGATATAGTTCTTATTGACAATTTGTGTTATTGGCTCAACTTCAGCACTGACTATCTTTAGAATGGATTAAATGCTATGACTTTGGGTGACTGCACATAGCAAATACCACAGATTGTGGCTAGAGTATTATTATCAGATCAATATATAGAGATAGCTGTAATAGACAATATTGTTACCCAACTCTGATCACTTCAAATGGAGCCACTCATGATTTCTGTCTTCATAAGTGCTTCTCTTTGGGGTTGTCTTGGTTGTGAGTTCTTCAACAAACATGGAGACTGCCATTTTACACCATTTTCACAGGATAAGCTAAGTACATCAATTTATCACCAACATTACCCTAACACAGGCACAGACTTGAATTTGGAAAGCAGTAAGTGCTATTTGTTGGGGTAGTGTTGCTGATTTTGGAAGTCCCTGTTCTGTATCAAGAATTCATCATGGCACTCATTCTGTATATTAAAGCTGCCAGCAAAATATATTTAGAGATTTTTCTATATGTCACTACTATTACCCTAACTTGAGCATTGACTTTGACTACCAAATGCAGTAAGTGCTACTTGTTGGGGCAGTTTTAAGTGACAAAAGCAACTGACTACATCGAAAGCCATTTTCTTAATGGAGTCCAACTCTGATCACTTCAAATAGAGCCACTCGTGATTTCTGTCTTCATAAGTGCTTCTCTTTGGGGTTGTCTTGGTTGTGAGTTCTTCAACAAACATGGAGACTGCCATTTTACACCATTTTCACAGGATAAGCTAAGTACATCAATTTATCACCAACATTACCCTAACACAGGCACAGACTTGAATTTGGAAAGCAGTAAGTGCTATTTGTTGGGGCAGTTTTAAGTGACAAAAGCAACTGACTGCAACAGAAGATTTCAATGTTTATTCTATGGCCATGCAGTGATACCCGGTGTCTCAGAAGCAATTTGGAGTATATATGCAGGGCTTCTTTGTATTGTTTTCAAATACAGATGGAATAGCAGCTGGTTACTATGTGGCAATAAGTTCCATCAGGAAGATTCATTGGAGTCTAAATGTCCACTCATCAACTGCTAATGGCCTGCATGAATTTAAGATGGTGATTGTCTGTTGATTACGTGCAAAAAGGTGTGATTATTTACCAAGTCATTATCAAGGCCATTGAAACTTTGTGAAAAACAAGGTGGAGTACTGTGGGAGTGGCTTCATTCAGTATTTAAGAGGGGCAGATCAGTGCAAGGAAATCCACTACAACAGGGATACAACGCAGGAGAGATCATAAGAAAGGAAATCCACTACAACAGGGATACAATGCAGCAGAAACCACAAGAAACACCTGTATGATGGGTAAAATCATAAGAAAGATATAGTTCTTATTGACAATTTGTGTTATTGGCTCAACTTCAGCACTGACTATCTTTAGAATGGATTAAATGCTATGACTTTGGGTGACTGCACATAGCAAATACCACAGATTGTGGCTAGAGTATTATTATCAGATCAATATATAGAGATAGCTGTAATAGACAATATTGTTACCCAACTCTGATCACTTCAAATGGAGCCACTCATGATTTCTGTCTTCATAAGTGCTTCTCTTTGGGGTTGTCTTGGTTGTGAGTTCTTCAACAAACATGGAGACTGCCATTTTACACCATTTTCACAGGATAAGCTAAGTACATCAATTTATCACCAACATTACCCTAACACAGGCACAGACTTGAATTTGGAAAGCAGTAAGTGCTATTTGTTGGGGTAGTGTTGCTGATTTTGGAAGTCCCTGTTCTGTATCAAGAATTCATCATGGCACTCATTCTGTATATTAAAGCTGCCAGCAAAATATATTTAGAGATTTTTCTATATGTCACTACTATTACCCTAACTTGAGCATTGACTTTGACTACCAAATGCAGTAAGTGCTACTTGTTGGGGCAGTTTTAAGTGACAAAAGCAACTGACTACATCGAAAGCCATTTTCTTAATGGAGTCCAACTCTGATCACTTCAAATAGAGCCACTCGTGATTTCTGTCTTCATAAGTGCTTCTCTTTGGGGTTGTCTTGGTTGTGAGTTCTTCAACAAACATGGAGACTGCCATTTTACACCATTTTCACAGGATAAGCTAAGTACATCAATTTATCACCAACATTACCCTAACACAGGCACAGACTTGAATTTGGAAAGCAGTAAGTGCTATTTGTTGGGGCAGTTTTAAGTGACAAAAGCAACTGACTGCAACAGAAGATTTCAATGTTTATTCTATGGCCATGCAGTGATACCCGGTGTCTCAGAAGCAATTTGGAGTATATATGCAGGGCTTCTTTGTATTGTTTTCAAATACAGATGGAATAGCAGCTGGTTACTATGTGGCAATAAGTTCCATCAGGAAGATTCATTGGAGTCTAAATGTCCACTCATCAACTGCTAATGGCCTGCATGAATTTAAGATGGTGATTGTCTGTTGATTACGTGCAAAAAGGTGTGATTATTTACCAAGTCATTATCAAGGCCATTGAAACTTTGTGAAAAACAAGGTGGAGTACTGTGGGAGTGGCTTCATTCAGTATTTAAGAGGGGCAGATCAGTGCAAGGAAATCCACTACAACAGGGATACAACGCAGGAGAGATCATAAGAAAGGAAATCCACTACAACAGGGATACAATGCAGCAGAAACCACAAGAAACACCTGTATGATGGGTAAAATCATAAGAAAGATATAGTTCTTATTGACAATTTGTGTTATTGGCTCAACTTCAGCACTGACTATCTTTAGAATGGATTAAATGCTATGACTTTGGGTGACTGCACATAGCAAATACCACAGATTGTGGCTAGAGTATTATTATCAGATCAATATATAGAGATAGCTGTAATAGACAATATTGTTACCCAACTCTGATCACTTCAAATGGAGCCACTCATGATTTCTGTCTTCATAAGTGCTTCTCTTTGGGGTTGTCTTGGTTGTGAGTTGTTCAACAAACATGGAGACTGCCATTTTACACCATTTTCACAGGATAAGCTAAGTACATCAATTTATCACCAACATTACCCTAACACAGGCACAGACTTGAATTTGGAAAGCAGTAAGTGCTATTTGTTGGGGTAGTGTTGCTGATTTTGGAAGTCCCTGTTCTGTATCAAGAATTCATCATGGCACTCATTCTGTATATTAAAGCTGCCAGCAAAATATATTTAGAGATTTTTCTATATGTCACTACTATTACCCTAACTTGAGCATTGACTTTGACTACCAAATGCAGTAAGTGCTACTTGTTGGGGCAGTTTTAAGTGACAAAAGCAACTGACTACATCGAAAGCCATTTTCTTAATGGAGTCCAACTCTGATCACTTCAAATAGAGCCACTCGTGATTTCTGTCTTCATAAGTGCTTCTCTTTGGGGTTGTCTTGGTTGTGAGTTCTTCAACAAACATGGAGACTGCCATTTTACACCATTTTCACAGGATAAGCTAAGTACATCAATTTATCACCAACATTACCCTAACACAGGCACAGACTTGAATTTGGAAAGCAGTAAGTGCTATTTGTTGGGCAGTTTTAAGTGACAAAAGCAACTGACTGCAACAGAAGATTTCAATGTTTATTCTATGGCCATGCAGTGATACCCGGTGTCTCAGAAGCAATTTGGAGTATATATGCAGGGCTTCTTTGTATTGTTTTCAAATACAGATGGAATAGCAGCTGGTTACTATGTGGCAATAAGTTCCATCAGGAAGATTCATTGGAGTCTAAATGTCCACTCATCAACTGCTAATGGCCTGCATGAATTTAAGATGGTGATTGTCTGTTGATTACGTGCAAAAAGGTGTGATTATTTACCAAGTCATTATCAAGGCCATTGAAACTTTGTGAAAAACAAGGTGGAGTACTGTGGGAGTGGCTTCATTCAGTATTTAAGAGGGGCAGATCAGTGCAAGGAAATCCACTACAACAGGGATACAACGCAGGAGAGATCATAAGAAAGGAAATCCACTACAACAGGGATACAATGCAGCAGAAACCACAAGAAACACCTGTATGATGGGTAAAATCATAAGAAAGATATAGTTCTTATTGACAATTTGTGTTATTGGCTCAACTTCAGCACTGACTATCTTTAGAATGGATTAAATGCTATGACTTTGGGTGACTGCACATAGCAAATACCACAGATTGTGGCTAGAGTATTATTATCAGATCAATATATAGAGATAGCTGTAATAGACAATATTGTTACCCAACTCTGATCACTTCAAATGGAGCCACTCATGATTTCTGCACTTCATAAGTGCTTCTCTTTGGGGTTGTCTTGGTTGTGAGTTGTTCAACAAACATGGAGACTGCCATTTTACACCATTTTCACAGGATAAGCTAAGTACATCAATTTATCACCAACATTACCCTAACACAGGCACAGACATGAATTTGGAAAGCAGTAAGTGCTATTTGTTGGGGTAGTGTTGCTGATTTTGGAAGTCCCTGTTCTGTATCAAGAATTCATCATGGCACTCATTCTGTATATTAAAGCTGCCAGCAAAATATATTTAAAAGATTTTTCAATATGTCACTACTATTACCCCAACTTGAGCATTGACTTTGACTACCAAATGCAGTAAGTGCTACTTGTTGGGGCAGTTTTAAGTGACAAAAGCAACTGACTACATCGAAAGCCATTTTCTTAATGGAGTCCAACTCTGATCACTTCAAATAGAGCCACTCATGATTTCTGTCTTCATAAGTGCTTCTCTTTGGGGTTGTCTTGGTTGTGAGTTCTTCAACAAACATGGAGACTGCCATTTTACACCATTTTCACAGGATAAGCTAAGTACATCAATTTATCACCAACATTACCCTAACACAGGCACAGACTTGAATTTGGAAAGCAGTAAGTGCTATTTGTTGGGGTAGTGTTGCTGATTTTGGAAGTCCCTGTTCTGTATCAAGAATTCATCATGGCACTCATTCTGTATATTAAAGCTGCCAGCAAAATATATTTAAAAGATTTTTCAATATGTCACTACTATTACCCCAACTTGAGCATTGACTTTGACTACCAAATGCAGTAAGTGCTACTTGTTGGGGCAGTTTTAAGTGACAAAAGCAACTGACTACATCGAAAGCCATTTTCTTAATGGAGTCCAACTCTGATCACTTCAAATAGAGCCACTCATGATTTCTGTCTTCATAAGTGCTTCTCTTTGGGGTTGTCTTGGTTGTGAGTTCTTCAACAAACATGGAGACTGCCATTTTACACCATTTTCACAGGATAAGCTAAGTACATCAATTTATCACCAACATTACCCTAACACAGGCACAGACTTGAATTTGGAAAGCAGTAAGTGCTATTTGTTGGGGCAGTTTTAAGTGACAAAAGCAACTGACTGCAACAGAAGATTTCAATGTTTATTCTATGGCCATGCAGTGATACCCGGTGTCTCAGAAGCAATTTGGAGTATATATGCAGGGCTTCTTTGTATTGTTTTCAAATACAGATGGAATAGCAGCTGGTTACTATGTGGCAATAAGTTCCATCAGGAAGATTCATTGGAGTCTAAATGTCCACTCATCAACTGCTAATGGCCTGCATGAATTTAAGATGGTGATTGTCTGTTGATTACGTGCAAAAAGGTGTGATTATTTACCAAGTCATTATCAAGGCCATTGAAACTTTGTGAAAAACAAGGTGGAGTACTGTGGGAGTGGCTTCATTCAGTATTTAAGAGGGGCAGATCAGTGCAAGGAAATCCACTACAACAGGGATACAACGCAGGAGAGATCATAAGAAAGGAAATCCACTACAACAGGGATACAATGCAGCAGAAACCACAAGAAACACCTGTATGATGGGTAAAATCATAAGAAAGATATAGTTCTTATTGACAATTTGTGTTATTGGCTCAACTTCAGCACTGACTATCTTTAGAATGGATTAAATGCTATGACTTTGGGTGACTGCACATAGCAAATACCACAGATTGTGGCTAGAGTATTATTATCAGATCAATATATAGAGATAGCTGTAATAGACAATATTGTTACCCAACTCTGATCACTTCAAATGGAGCCACTCATGATTTCTGTCTTCATAAGTGCTTCTCTTTGGGGTTGTCTTGGTTGTGAGTTGTTCAACAAACATGGAGACTGCCATTTTACACCATTTTCACAGGATAAGCTAAGTACATCAATTTATCACCAACATTACCCTAACACAGGCACAGACTTGAATTTGGAAAGCAGTAAGTGCTATTTGTTGGGGTAGTGTTGCTGATTTTGGAAGTCCCTGTTCTGTATCAAGAATTCATCATGGCACTCATTCTGTATATTAAAGCTGCCAGCAAAATATATTTAGAGATTTTTCTATATGTCACTACTATTACCCTAACTTGAGCATTGACTTTGACTACCAAATGCAGTAAGTGCTACTTGTTGGGGCAGTTTTAAGTGACAAAAGCAACTGACTACATCGAAAGCCATTTTCTTAATGGAGTCCAACTCTGATCACTTCAAATAGAGCCACTCGTGATTTCTGTCTTCATAAGTGCTTCTCTTTGGGGTTGTCTTGGTTGTGAGTTCTTCAACAAACATGGAGACTGCCATTTTACACCATTTTCACAGGATAAGCTAAGTACATCAATTTATCACCAACATTACCCTAACACAGGCACAGACTTGAATTTGGAAAGCAGTAAGTGCTATTTGTTGGGGCAGTTTTAAGTGACAAAAGCAACTGACTGCAACAGAAGATTTCAATGTTTATTCTATGGCCATGCAGTGATACCCGGTGTCCAGAAGCAATTTGGAGTATATATGCAGGGCTTCTTTGTATTGTTTTCAAATACAGATGGAATAGCAGCTGGTTACTATGTGGCAATAAGTTCCATCAGGAAGATTCATTGGAGTCTAAATGTCCACTCATCAACTGCTAATGGCCTGCATGAATTTAAGATGGTGATTGTCTGTTGATTACGTGCAAAAAGGTGTGATTATTTACCAAGTCATTATCAAGGCCATTGAAACTTTGTGAAAAACAAGGTGGAGTACTGTGGGAGTGGCTTCATTCAGTATTTAAGAGGGGCAGATCAGTGCAAGGAAATCCACTACAACAGGGATACAACGCAGGAGAGATCATAAGAAAGGAAATCCACTACAACAGGGATACAATGCAGCAGAAACCACAAGAAACACCTGTATGATGGGTAAAATCATAAGAAAGATATAGTTCTTATTGACAATTTGTGTTATTGGCTCAACTTCAGCACTGACTATCTTTAGAATGGATTAAATGCTATGACTTTGGGTGACTGCACATAGCAAATACCACAGATTGTGGCTAGAGTATTATTATCAGATCAATATATAGAGATAGCTGTAATAGACAATATTGTTACCCAACTCTGATCACTTCAAATGGAGCCACTCATGATTTCTGCACTTCATAAGTGCTTCTCTTTGGGGTTGTCTTGGTTGTGAGTTGTTCAACAAACATGGAGACTGCCATTTTACACCATTTTCACAGGATAAGCTAAGTACATCAATTTATCACCAACATTACCCTAACACAGGCACAGACATGAATTTGGAAAGCAGTAAGTGCTATTTGTTGGGTAGTGTTGCTGATTTTGGAAGTCCCTGTTCTGTATCAAGAATTCATCATGGCACTCATTCTGTATATTAAAGCTGCCAGCAAAATATATTTAAAAGATTTTTCAATATGTCACTACTATTACCCCAACTTGAGCATTGACTTTGACTACCAAATGCAGTAAGTGCTACTTGTTGGGGCAGTTTTAAGTGACAAAAGCAACTGACTACATCGAAAGCCATTTTCTTAATGGAGTCCAACTCTGATCACTTCAAATAGAGCCACTCATGATTTCTGTCTTCATAAGTGCTTCTCTTTGGGGTTGTCTTGGTTGTGAGTTGTTCAACAAACATGGAGACTGCCATTTTACACCATTTTCACAGGATAAGCTAAGTACATCAATTTATCACCAACATTACCCTAACACAGGCACAGACATGAATTTGGAAAGCAGTAAGTGCTATTTGTTGGGGTAGTGTTGCTGATTTTGGAAGTCCCTGTTCTGTATCAAGAATTCATCATGGCACTCATTCTGTATATTAAAGCTGCCAGCAAAATATATTTAAAAGATTTTTCAATATGTCACTACTATTACCCCAACTTGAGCATTGACTTTGACTACCAAATGCAGTAAGTGCTACTTGTTGGGGCAGTTTTAAGTGACAAAAGCAACTGACTACATCGAAAGCCATTTTCTTAATGGAGTCCAACTCTGATCACTTCAAATAGAGCCACTCGTGATTTCTGTCTTCATAAGTGCTTCTCTTTGGGGTTGTCTTGGTTGTGAGTTCTTCAACAAACATGGAGACTGCCATTTTACACCATTTTCACAGGATAAGCTAAGTACATCAATTTATCACCAACATTACCCTAACACAGGCACAGACTTGAATTTGGAAAGCAGTAAGTGCTATTTGTTGGGGCAGTTTTAAGTGACAAAAGCAACTGACTGCAACAGAAGATTTCAATGTTTATTCTATGGCCATGCAGTGATACCCGGTGTCTCAGAAGCAATTTGGAGTATATATGCAGGGCTTCTTTGTATTGTTTTCAAATACAGATGGAATAGCAGCTGGTTACTATGTGGCAATAAGTTCCATCAGGAAGATTCATTGGAGTCTAAATGTCCACTCATCAACTGCTAATGGCCTGCATGAATTTAAGATGGTGATTGTCTGTTGATTACGTGCAAAAAGGTGTGATTATTTACCAAGTCATTATCAAGGCCATTGAAACTTTGTGAAAAACAAGGTGGAGTACTGTGGGAGTGGCTTCATTCAGTATTTAAGAGGGGCAGATCAGTGCAAGGAAATCCACTACAACAGGGATACAATGCAGCAGAAACCACAAGAAACACCTGTATGATGGGTAAAATCATAAGAAAGATATAGTTCTTATTGACAATTTGTGTTATTGGCTCAACTTCAGCACTGACTATCTTTAGAATGGATTAAATGCTATGACTTTGGGTGACTGCACATAGCAAATACCACAGATTGTGGCTAGAGTATTATTATCAGATCAATATATAGAGATAGCTGTAATAGACAATATTGTTACCCAACTCTGATCACTTCAAATGGAGCCACTCATGATTTCTGCACTTCATAAGTGCTTCTCTTTGGGGTTGTCTTGGTTGTGAGTTGTTCAACAAACATGGAGACTGCCATTTTACACCATTTTCACAGGATAAGCTAAGTACATCAATTTATCACCAACATTACCCTAACACAGGCACAGACATGAATTTGGAAAGCAGTAAGTGCTATTTGTTGGGTAGTGTTGCTGATTTTGGAAGTCCCTGTTCTGTATCAAGAATTCATCATGGCACTCATTCTGTATATTAAAGCTGCCAGCAAAATATATTTAAAGATTTTTCAATATGTCACTACTATTACCCCAACTTGAGCATTGACTTTGACTACCAAATGCAGTAAGTGCTACTTGTTGGGGCAGTTTTAAGTGACAAAAGCAACTGACTACATCGAAAGCCATTTTCTTAATGGAGTCCAACTCTGATCACTTCAAATAGAGCCACTCATGATTTCTGTCTTCATAAGTGCTTCTCTTTGGGGTTGTCTTGGTTGTGAGTTCTTCAACAAACATGGAGACTGCCATTTTACACCATTTTCACAGGATAAGCTAAGTACATCAATTTATCACCAACATTACCCTAACACAGGCACAGACATGAATTTGGAAAGCAGTAAGTGCTATTTGTTGGGGTAGTGTTGCTGATTTTGGAAGTCCCTGTTCTGTATCAAGAATTCATCATGGCACTCATTCTGTATATTAAAGCTGCCAGCAAAATATATTTAAAAGATTTTTCAATATGTCACTACTATTACCCAACTTGAGCATTGACTTTGACTACCAAATGCAGTAAGTGCTACTTGTTGGGGCAGTTTTAAGTGACAAAAGCAACTGACTACATCGAAAGCCATTTTCTTAATGGAGTCCAACTCTGATCACTTCAAATAGAGCCACTCTGATTTCTGTCTTCATAAGTGCTTCTCTTTGGGGTTGTCTTGGTTGTGAGTTCTTCAACAAACATGGAGACTGCCATTTTACACCATTTTCACAGGATAAGCTAAGTACATCAATTTATCACCAACATTACCCTAACACAGGCACAGACTTGAATTTGGAAAGCAGTAAGTGCTATTTGTTGGGGCAGTTTTAAGTGACAAAAGCAACTGACTGCAACAGAAGATTTCAATGTTTATTCTATGGCCATGCAGTGATACCCGGTGTCTCAGAAGCAATTTGGAGTATATATGCAGGGCTTCTTTGTATTGTTTTCAAATACAGATGGAATAGCAGCTGGTTACTATGTGGCAATAAGTTCCATCAGGAAGATTCATTGGAGTCTAAATGTCCACTCATCAACTGCTAATGGCCTGCATGAATTTAAGATGGTGATTGTCTGTTGATTACGTGCAAAAAGGTGTGATTATTTACCAAGTCATTATCAAGGCCATTGAAACTTTGTGAAAAACAAGGTGGAGTACTGTGGGAGTGGCTTCATTCAGTATTTAAGAGGGGCAGATCAGTGCAAGGAAATCCACTACAACAGGGATACAACGCAGGAGAGATCATAAGAAAGGAAATCCACTACAACAGGGATACAATGCAGCAGAAACCACAAGAAACACCTGTATGATGGGTAAAATCATAAGAAAGATATAGTTCTTATTGACAATTTGTGTTATTGGCTCAACTTCAGCACTGACTATCTTTAGAATGGATTAAATGCTATGACTTTGGGTGACTGCACATAGCAAATACCACAGATTGTGGCTAGAGTATTATTATCAGATCAATATATAGAGATAGCTGTAATAGACAATATTGTTACCCAACTCTGATCACTTCAAATGGAGCCACTCATGATTTCTGTCTTCATAAGTGCTTCTCTTTGGGGTTGTCTTGGTTGTGAGTTGTTCAACAAACATGGAGACTGCCATTTTACACCATTTTCACAGGATAAGCTAAGTACATCAATTTATCACCAACATTACCCTAACACAGGCACAGACTTGAATTTGGAAAGCAGTAAGTGCTATTTGTTGGGGTAGTGTTGCTGATTTTGGAAGTCCCTGTTCTGTATCAAGAATTCATCATGGCACTCATTCTGTATATTAAAGCTGCCAGCAAAATATATTTAGAGATTTTTCTATATGTCACTACTATTACCCTAACTTGAGCATTGACTTTGACTACCAAATGCAGTAAGTGCTACTTGTTGGGGCAGTTTTAAGTGACAAAAGCAACTGACTACATCGAAAGCCATTTTCTTAATGGAGTCCAACTCTGATCACTTCAAATAGAGCCACTCGTGATTTCTGTCTTCATAAGTGCTTCTCTTTGGGGTTGTCTTGGTTGTGAGTTCTTCAACAAACATGGAGACTGCCATTTTACACCATTTTCACAGGATAAGCTAAGTACATCAATTTATCACCAACATTACCCTAACACAGGCACAGACTTGAATTTGGAAAGCAGTAAGTGCTATTTGTTGGGGCAGTTTTAAGTGACAAAAGCAACTGACTGCAACAGAAGATTTCAATGTTTATTCTATGGCCATGCAGTGATACCCGGTGTCTCAGAAGCAATTTGGAGTATATATGCAGGGCTTCTTTGTATTGTTTTCAAATACAGATGGAATAGCAGCTGGTTACTATGTGGCAATAAGTTCCATCAGGAAGATTCATTGGAGTCTAAATGTCCACTCATCAACTGCTAATGGCCTGCATGAATTTAAGATGGTGATTGTCTGTTGATTACGTGCAAAAAGGTGTGATTATTTACCAAGTCATTATCAAGGCCATTGAAACTTTGTGAAAAACAAGGTGGAGTACTGTGGGAGTGGCTTCATTCAGTATTTAAGAGGGGCAGATCAGTGCAAGGAAATCCACTACAACAGGGATACAATGCAGCAGAAACCACAAGAAACACCTGTATGATGGGTAAAATCATAAGAAAGATATAGTTCTTATTGACAATTTGTGTTATTGGCTCAACTTCAGCACTGACTATCTTTAGAATGGATTAAATGCTATGACTTTGGGTGACTGCACATAGCAAATACCACAGATTGTGGCTAGAGTATTATTATCAGATCAATATATAGAGATAGCTGTAATAGACAATATTGTTACCCAACTCTGATCACTTCAAATGGAGCCACTCATGATTTCTGCACTTCATAAGTGCTTCTCTTTGGGGTTGTCTTGGTTGTGAGTTGTTCAACAAACATGGAGACTGCCATTTTACACCATTTTCACAGGATAAGCTAAGTACATCAATTTATCACCAACATTACCCTAACACAGGCACAGACTGAATTTGGAAAGCAGTAAGTGCTATTTGTTGGGGTAGTGTTGCTGATTTTGGAAGTCCCTGTTCTGTATCAAGAATTCATCATGGCACTCATTCTGTATATTAAAGCTGCCAGCAAAATATATTTAAAAGATTTTTCAATATGTCACTACTATTACCCAACTTGAGCATTGACTTTGACTACCAAATGCAGTAAGTGCTACTTGTTGGGGCAGTTTTAAGTGACAAAAGCAACTGACTACATCGAAAGCCATTTTCTTAATGGAGTCCAACTCTGATCACTTCAAATAGAGCCACTCATGATTTCTGTCTTCATAAGTGCTTCTCTTTGGGGTTGTCTTGGTTGTGAGTTCTTCAACAAACATGGAGACTGCCATTTTACACCATTTTCACAGGATAAGCTAAGTACATCAATTTATCACCAACATTACCCTAACACAGGCACAGACTGAATTTGGAAAGCAGTAAGTGCTATTTGTTGGGGTAGTGTTGCTGATTTTGGAAGTCCCTGTTCTGTATCAAGAATTCATCATGGCACTCATTCTGTATATTAAAGCTGCCAGCAAAATATATTTAAAGATTTTTCAATATGTCACTACTATTACCCCAACTTGAGCATTGACTTTGACTACCAAATGCAGTAAGTGCTACTTGTTGGGGCAGTTTTAAGTGACAAAAGCAACTGACTACATCGAAAGCCATTTTCTTAATGGAGTCCAACTCTGATCACTTCAAATAGAGCCACTCGTGATTTCTGTCTTCATAAGTGCTTCTCTTTGGGGTTGTCTTGGTTGTGAGTTCTTCAACAAACATGGAGACTGCCATTTTACACCATTTTCACAGGATAAGCTAAGTACATCAATTTATCACCAACATTACCCTAACACAGGCACAGACTTGAATTTGGAAAGCAGTAAGTGCTATTTGTTGGGGCAGTTTTAAGTGACAAAAGCAACTGACTGCAACAGAAGATTTCAATGTTTATTCTATGGCCATGCAGTGATACCCGGTGTCTCAGAAGCAATTTGGAGTATATATGCAGGGCTTCTTTGTATTGTTTTCAAATACAGATGGAATAGCAGCTGGTTACTATGTGGCAATAAGTTCCATCAGGAAGATTCATTGGAGTCTAAATGTCCACTCATCAACTGCTAATGGCCTGCATGAATTTAAGATGGTGATTGTCTGTTGATTACGTGCAAAAAGGTGTGATTATTTACCAAGTCATTATCGGCCATTGAAACTTTGTGAAAAACAAGGTGGAGTACTGTGGGAGTGGCTTCATTCAGTATTTAAGAGGGGCAGATCAGTGCAAGGAAATCCACTACAACAGGGATACAACGCAGGAGAGATCATAAGAAAGGAAATCCACTACAACAGGGATACAATGCCAGCAGAACCACAAGAAACACCTGTATGATGGGTAAAATCATAAGAAAGATATAGTTCTATTGACAATTTGTGTATTGGCTCAACTTCAGCACTGACTATCTTTAGAATGGATTAAATGCTATGACTTTGGGTGACTGCACATAGCAAATACCACAGATTGTGGCTAGAGTATTATTATCAGATCATATATAGAGATAGCTGTAATAGACAATATTGTTACCCAACTCTGATCACTTCAAATGGAGCCACTCATGATTTCTGTCTTCATAAGTGCTTCTCTTTGGGGTTGTCTTGGTTGTGAGTTGTTCAACAAACATGGAGACTGCATTTTACACCATTTTCACAGGATAAGCTAAGTACATCAATTTATCACCAACATTACCCTAACACAGGCACAGACTGAATTTGGAAAGCAGTAAGTGCTATTTGTTGGGTAGTGTTGCTGATTTTGGAAGTCCCTGTTCTGTATCAAGAATTCATCATGGCACTCATTCTGTATATTAAAGCTGCCAGCAAAATATATTTAGAGATTTTTCTATATGTCACTACTATTACCCAACTTGAGCATTGACTTTGACTACCAAATGCAGTAAGTGCTACTTGTTGGGGCAGTTTTAAGTGACAAAAGCAACTGACTACATCGAAAGCCATTTTCTTAATGGAGTCCAACTCTGATCACTTCAAATAGAGCCACTCATGATTTCTGTCTTCATAAGTGCTTCTCTTTGGGGTTGTCTTGGTTGTGAGTTCTTCAACAAACATGGAGACTGCCATTTTACACCATTTTCACAGGATAAGCTAAGTACATCAATTTATCACCAACATTACCCTAACACAGGCACAGACTTGAATTTGGAAAGCAGTAAGTGCTATTTGTTGGGGTAGTGTTGCTGATTTTGGAAGTCCCTGTTCTGTATCAAGAATTCATCATGGCACTCATTCTGTATATTAAAGCTGCCAGCAAAATATTGATTTTTCAATATGTCACTACTATTACCCCAACTTGAGCATTGACTTTGACTACCAAATGCAGTAAGTGCTACTTGTTGGGGCAGTTTTAAGTGACAAAAGCAACTGACTACATCGAAAGCCATTTTCTTAATGGAGTCCAACTCTGATCACTTCAAATAGAGCCACTCGTGATTTCTGTCTTCATAAGTGCTTCTCTTTGGGGTTGTCTTGGTTGTGAGTTCTTCAACAAACATGGAGACTGCCATTTTACACCATTTTCACAGGATAAGCTAAGTACATCAATTTATCACCAACATTACCCTAACACAGGCACAGACTTGAATTTGGAAAGCAGTAAGTGCTATTTGTTGGGGCAGTTTTAAGTGACAAAAGCAACTGACTGCAACAGAAATTTCAATGTTTATTCTATGGCCATGCAGTGATACCCGGTGTCTCAGAAGCAATTTGGAGTATATATGCAGGGCTTCTTTGTATTGTTTTCAAATACAGATGGAATAGCAGCTGGTTACTATGTGGCAATAAGTTCCATCAGGAAGATTCATTGGAGTCTAAATGTCCACTCATCAACTGCTAATGGCCTGCATGAATTTAAGATGGTGATTGTCTGTTGATTACGTGCAAAAAGGTGTGATTATTTACCAAGTCATTATCAAGGCCATTGAAACTTTGTGAAAAACAAGGTGGAGTACTGTGGGAGTGGCTTCATTCAGTATTTAAGAGGGCAGATCAGTGCAAGGAAATCCACTACAACAGGGATACAACGCAGGAGAGATCATAAGAAAGGAAATCCACTACAACAGGGATACAATGCAGCAGAAACCACAAGAAACACCTGTATGATGGGTAAAATCATAAGAAAGATATAGTTCTTATTGACAATTTGTGTTATTGGCTCAACTTCAGCACTGACTATCTTTAGAATGGATTAAATGCTATGACTTTGGGTGACTGCACATAGCAAATACCACAGATTGTGGCTAGAGTATTATTATCAGATCAATATATAGAGATAGCTGTAATAGACAATATTGTTACCCAACTCTGATCACTTCAAATGGAGCCACTCATGATTTCTGTCTTCATAAGTGCTTCTCTTTGGGTTGTCTTGGTTGTGAGTTCTTCAACAAACATGGAGACTGCCATTTTACACCATTTTCACAGGATAAGCTAAGTACATCAATTTATCACCAACATTACCCTAACACAGGCACAGACTGAATTTGGAAAGCAGTAAGTGCTATTTGTTGGGGTAGTGTTGCTGATTTTGGAAGTCCCTGTTCTGTATCAAGAATTCATCATGGCACTCATTCTGTATATTAAAGCTGCCAGCAAAAATATATTTAAAGATTTTTCAATATGTCACTACTATTACCCCAACTTGAGCATTGACTTTGACTACCAAATGCAGTAAGTGCTACTTGTTGGGGCAGTTTAAGTGACAAAAGCAACTGACTACATCGAAAGCCATTTTCTTAATGGA
Source organism: Lates calcarifer (assembly GCF_001640805.2). NCBI lineage: Eukaryota > Metazoa > Chordata > Actinopteri > Centropomidae > Lates > Lates calcarifer. The sequence goes on from NW_026117488.1 coordinate 22,221, forward strand.
GTCCAACTCTGATCACTTCAAATAGAGCCACTCATGATTTCTGTCTTCATAAGTGCTTCTCTTTGGGGTTGTCTTGGTTGTGAGTT